>NW_026006018.1:0-30677 GCF_001458135.2 Marmota marmota marmota | reverse complement strand
GAGAGAGAGAGAGAAAGAGAGAGAGAGAGAGAGAGAGAGAGAGAGAGAGAGAGAGAGAAAGGAAAATGCAAAAGAGAGAGACAGGAAAGTATGAGAGAGAGAGAGAGAGAGAGAGAGAGAGAGAGAGAGAAAAGAAAAAAGTGAAAGGGAAAATGAGAGTGAGAGGCAGGGAAAGTGAGAGAAAAATGAGAGAGCAAGACAGTAGGACTTGGCAAAAGAGAAAAATTTTATAGCCAAAATCTAATGGGGTCTCTGGGTCTGAAAGCTGCTTTGTTGGCATACAGTAATTGGATCATACAGTGGATGCTAAGGTGTCCTCTTCTGCCTTCAGGCAGATCTTCAATGTTACATGAGTTAATAAATAAAGTAAAGATATTGTGTTATAAAAAAATAACTATTAAGTTATAAGTATTAAAGTTAAAGCCCAGCATTCTTACTTTAAAACTGGTAAAACTGACTTGCTAGATGTTTAAGGCCAAATATAAATATTAAGGTTAAAATAAAGGTGCCAAAGAAACCAATATTTGGCTCTTGCCCTCTAAGTCAGCCTGAACCCAGGAGAGGGGGACAAGCTTTGCAACTCTGAGCCAAATGACCCCCCTATAAGGGAGATTAATGAGACCACTTGAGAACAGAAACCAATGAGTCTCCACGTTACAAAAAAGGAGTGTCATTGAAAAGGGGGATATGCCTGATGCTTCCAAGGGAGGCCATATGGTCAGCAAGAACTTGACCCATCCTAATTCAGATGACACTAACAGAACTAAAATGCTACTCACAAGTTCCCCAAGAATCTCCTCCAAGGAAACTCAGCTGACTCTTACCAATAGATAGAAACAAGGTCAGTTTGACCAGCTTGGCCTTAAGCACCTAGCAAAAACAGTTAAAAACCAAAGCACAGCTATTCCTGGGAATTTAAAAAGAAACAACAGTTAATTTAATGTAACTTAAAATGTACACTAGTGTTAGCATCCCCAAAAATAAGTAAAACTGGAGACAACAGAAAAAAAAATCTTAGGCAAAAATGGCTGATAACTACCAATAAATACCAGAAGTTTTTATTCAGTTTAAGGCCTACAGATCTTCCTAACCTCCTACAGAGGTAGATGTAATCAGTGTTTATTAATATAATTATCTAGCCCTAAGTAACAAAGGGATCTTTACTGAACACAGAGGTCATGCCAAAAAGATATTTTTACAAAAATCAGATGACATTAACTAATTTAACTAAATGTTGTGTCTACATTCCTGATAATTCTGACAAAGTTAAAGATTTATGTTCCCTAAAAAAAGTGCCTTATTAGGCTTTGTTAGGCCTTTTTATGGGGATATTTTCTCAGGTCTTCTGCCTCCTGGTAAACAATTATTAATTTCTGTTATTTTCATGATATTCATGGACAGGTTCCAGATGCTACAACTTCTATTTTGTATTAATCTCACTTCAGCCCTCATGTCTTTTTGTTTCTCTCATAGAAGTGCCCACCCCAGGTGAATGTATATCCTGTTCTTCCTGAACCAGATATTTACCATGGACTCCTTGACCCAGTCAGTTCCTAAAAAGGGACTCCAAACTGATTTCCCACTGCACATTGCCCCCTTTCAGCTGCAAGTAGCAAGGACGGCCATTGTCCTTTTCCCTTACAGCAGTAGGAGGTCCCTAATATTAGAGGAAAAATTACTTTCAATATAGATGTTTGCCAATATGTCCAGCTCAGAAAGATGTACCTGGAAAACTACTCCCAAGATTACACTGGAAGATCTCCCAGAAAGAGACAATTGCTTCCAAAGCCCAATTTATACGTGGAACAACTTCCCATTCACCAAAAATTGTGCTTCCCAGATCCTACTTTGAACTCCTTGCCTAAATCTCCATACTGTCGATAACTCTGAACTATGTAACCTACTATTTTGATGGAGTAAAAGGAAAAGAACACCTGGACTTATTAAAAGGCCAGGGCCCACTGATTTATCAAGATAGACTGGCTGCCCCCATTTTAGTTCCCCTCCTGGCTGGTATGGAAATAGCTGGATCTACTACTTTGGGAACTACAGCACTTGTCACAGACTCTGAAAATTTCAAGTCCCTTAGCCATCAAATAGATATAAATTTAAACTTCAGACAATTGGTTCCAAAACCTATTCTCTTTGTCCCCTTGGTTGACTACCATCTTTTCAGCCATAGTTGGTCCCCTAGTCCTTCTCCTGATTGGAATTACTGTAGGACCCTGCCTCTTAAAACCCCTCCTAAACCATATACACAAAAAAGTAGGTGAGGTCAGACTTATGGTCTTGCAAGCCCAGTATAGTCCCTTAGACACAGAAGGATGGGAAAAATCCTGAGGCCTAATGATGTGCAAGATTGACATAAACCGACTAAGACCAGTGGGGAATGTGATAGTAAAAGCAAATGTGACTCCACTTTGTTTTAGGATTTCATCCTGTAAAACAACCATGCCAAGTAGAAGAGTCATGATTGAGGCAAGGTGTTCTTTTCCTTTTGCTATAGAAACCGTTAAGAAGACGGAACTACCTAATGGGGTATTGTTTCTGTAACTAGAGTGACTGGGATAACTGAGATTGGTTAGGCTTCCCTCCGCTTGACTGTACTGTCCTGCTTCTGTAACCTGGCTTGCTTGCATTGGCTTGAGCCCCCAAACATCCATTTTGCAGTTTTCAGGCTTATAAGGAGTGCCCTTGCAATTGTTCAGAGCTGATCAGGGGAACAGCTTTATGTTCTGGTCAGCCGCCACCAGTGTGCTTCAATAAAGGCTTGATTCGATTATATGTGAGTGGTCTGGAAGTAAGTTTATGAAACCCTGGGATGAAGCTTTAACTATAACACCAGCCCTGTCTGTTTTCATAGAAACCACGACCAGGTCCTGGCACTTGGCTCCCCATTCTTGGGCCTGGCTCCTTGCTGGAGCACCCGATTGCCCTTGTTGAGGACCCTGTCCCTGTTCCTTGATTTTCCCTTGTTGGACCCCCTCCTCTTCCTCCCCTATATTCCCCTCCTACTGTGGTACTTTCTCATTTCCAAGACCCTGCCCTCCCCCTGCTTCTCTCTAGCCTCATCTCCTCCAATGGTTTCTGGCTCCCCACTGACATCCTCCCAATCCTGGACCATAGGTATCCCTCACATTGCCCTCCTATGGTCCCGGCCTCTCTCTGAGGATCTACTCATGTGGGGCAGAGGAGTAGAATTGGCTGGCCTCTGGGCCCTGAAGGATGTCTAAGGGCAACACAGCCCTGCCCCTCGCTTGGGCCCCCTTTGCTGTGCAAACTTGACAACTGGCAGTGGACTTGGGTCTAGTGAAGACCTTGCGCTGGGCGATCCCCTCCCTTCTCTCTTCTGCCCTCTAGCCTTGCCAGTGGCCCCTAAGCCAACCCAGCCCTTCCTCACCCTGACCCTTCGCCCTACAGTCCCCTGGCCTGGCTGCCAGCCTGAGCTCATTACTGCATTCCTAGGGTTGTGTTGGTTGCTGTGCTGTCTCTCCCTGTCGAGTCTGACCTGGGCATCCCTTGAGTTGGCCCCCAAGCTCACTTCCCTCTGTGCCATTTGCACAGCCCTCTGTCTCCTCATAATAGCACCAATCCTAACTCTCCTTCCCCTACCACTTTTTCCTGGAGCAGGGGCCTCCTGCACATAGGGTCCATAATAAGTTTTGTTGGAGTTGGTTCCTTACCAGGGCTCCTTGATTGGGTCCTGAATCTTGCCCTTCTCTGCATCCACCACAACCACCTACTGTGCCCTCACAGCACACTCTTCCTGGCCCCTGTCCATTGCCAGGCCCCCTGGCCCTTGATCCTCATCTGGGCCGGGGCACCATATGGGAAACAGAACCCTGACCCTTGACTGGGCTACTTGGTCTCCCTAGGCCCTTGGGGCAGCACAAGGATCCTGACAAATGGCAGTGGCGCTGGGCCTCGAGCCTGCCTCCACCATGCTGGATCCCCTGCCTTCCCTCCACAGCCCTGTCCACTGACCTGAGCCCCTTGTCTCAGTGCTGGCCCTTGGCTTTCCATTCCCTGGACTGGCTCCTCTCTTGAGCCTCTGGGGATCCTTCTTGCTCCATGCTTCCCTGGGCTTGAACTATGGGCCTTACTGGGGCAACTTCACCCCTCCCCTTGTCTTCCCTGCATCTCACAACCCTAGTGCAGCTCCTGCCTGCCCAGCCCCGCCCTTCCCTTCTCTCCCCTAGCCTGGGCCCTCCTCTTGATCCCTAGCCTGGGCTCTGTTCTGCAGTCCTGACCTGCACCCCACAAAACTCCTTCTTGCAGCACTTCATGCTGTGCCCTCGTTTTGGCCTCCTGTTGTCCTTCTTCCTGCTGGGCTCCTTTTCCAGATCCCTTTTCCGGGATGCTGACCTGAGCCAGGGGATGGAACTGCGATTTTTGGCCATGCGGTCTTCCTTTGAGAAAAGGTAGCATCACCCCTTTTCTGAGGGCGTTGGCCTCCTTCAGCCTGGACCATGCTCCTCAATCCTGACACCCTGCAATGAACCTGGGCCATGAGCCCTCCTTTCCCTGCACTACCCATTCCCCTTACTCCACTTTCTCCCCATATACCTCCGCATCCAGGAGAGATGGGACTCACCCTTCCAGACTGAAGTCCACTCCCACCTGGTTTTCAGGGGAGCTCCTATAGCCCAGCAGGCAGGGTAGAGGGACTCTCTCCTCTATGCAGGAGACCCCTCCCACCTGGGTTTTGGGGGGAGCTCCTATATGGCTGCAGCCACGGTAAAGGGCACTCGCCCCTATAGGTGGGAGACCCCTCACACCGCGGTGTTGCAGGGAACTCTAAACAACCACAGCCAGGGTTCAGGTGACTCGCCCCTCCAGGCAGGAGACCCCACCCACCTGGATTATTGGGGGAGCTCATAACACCACAGCCAGGGTAGAGGGGATTCACACCTCTAGTCTTCTCTAACCTGGCAAACATGGTATACAATCTCCCTGCAACCACCCAAGTGGGAGGGGTCTCCTTCCTAGAGGGGTGAGTACCCTCTACCCTGGCTATGGCTGTATAGAGCCCCCCCAACTGACACGTAGGTGTAACGGGTCTTCCACATGGAGGGGCGATTCACATCTATCCTGGCTACTGTGGTACAAGAGCTGTCCCTGACACCCCGGAGGGAGGGGTCTCCTGCTTGGAGGGGCAAGTCTTCTCTACTCTGGCTAAGGTGGTATACAAGCTCCCAGTGAGACCCAGGTGGGAGGGGTTTCCTGTCTGGAGGGGTGAGTCCCCACTATCCTAGCTGCAGTGGCATAAGAGCTCCCCCACCCTTACACCCTGGTAGGAGGTGTCCCCAGCCTGAAGGGGCGAGTTCCCTCTACCCTAGCTGTTGGGGTATACTAGCCCTCTTCAACTCCCAGGTGGGAGACGTCTCCAGCATGGAGGGGCGAGTTTCTGTTCTCTGGCTGCAGCTGTATAAGTGCTCCCTTTAACACCCAGGTGGGATGGATCTCCCGCCTGGAGTGGCATATACCCTATACCCTGGCCTTGAAGGTATAGGATGTCCCCACTGACATCCTGGTGGGAGGAGTCTCCCAACTGGAGTGGGAGTCCTCTCTACCCTTGCTAAGGTGGTATACAAGCTCCCCATAACACCCAGGTGGGAGGAGTTTTCAGTCTGGAGGGGTGAGTCCCAACTACCCTGGCTGTAGTGGTGTAAGAGCTCCCCAACAAACACACAGGTGGGAGGGTTCTCCCGCCTAGAGTGGCAAGCCCCCTTTTCCCTGCCTCTGTGATATATGAGCTCTCCTAGTGGGGCGAGTCAACTCTCTACTGGCTGCCGAGGTATACCAGCTCCTCCCCCATAGCAAGATTTGAGGGGTCTCCTGCCTGGAGGAGCTAGTATCCTCCACCCTGACTAATGCAGTATACAAGCTCCCAGACACCCAGGGATCTCCCTCCTTGATGTGAGAATTCACCTCTACCCTGGCTAAAGTGTTATGCACCTCCCTGTGACACGCAAGTGGGAGGGGTCTCCCAACTGAATGAATGAGTCTCCTTTTCATGGCTGAAGTGGTATAATACATTTCCTTGACAGGCACGTGGGAGGGGTCTCCCGCCTGGAGGCATGAGTTCCCTCTACACTGGCTGTGGCATTAAGGAGCTCTCCTGACACCCAGGTGAGAGGGTCTCTGGTCTGGAGAGGTGAATCCCCTCTACCCTGGTTGCGGAGGTATACAAGAACCCACAAAAGACATCTAGATGGGAGGGGTCTCCGTCCAGAGAGGCAAGTCCCTTCAACAATGGCTGCAGCAGTATAAGACCTCCCCATGAAAAACTGGTGAGATGTGTCTCATGCCTGGAGGGGTGAGTCCCCTATACCCTGGCTGCAGTGCTATAGGTGCTCCCCTAACACCCAGTTGGGAGGAGTCTCCCGCCAGGTGGCTAAAATCCCCTCTACTGTGCTACAGCAGTATTGGAGTTCCCCAGGACACCCAGGTGGGAAGAGTCTCCATCCTTGAGGGTCAAGTCACCTCTCTCCTGGTTGGCTTGGTATATGAGCTCCCTCCGACACCCAGGTGGGATGGGTCTCTGACTGGAAGGGAGAATCCGTGGTACCCTGGCTGCTGTAGTATAGGAGCTTTCTCTGACACCCAGGTGGGAGAGATCTCCAATCTGGAGGGGCAAGTTGGCTCTACCCTGGCTAAAGTGGTATACAAGCTCCCTGCCACACCCAGTTGGGAGGGGTCTCCCACCTGGAATGGTGAGTCCACTCTATCTGGGCTTCAGCAGTGTAAGAGCTCCCTGACAGACACCCAGGTGGGACGGGTCTCTCGCCTGGAGTGGCGAGTCCACTCTACCCTGGCTTATGTGATATATGAGCTCCCCCATACACCCTATTGGGAGGGGTTTCCCACCTAGAGGTGCAAGTCGCCTCTAACCTGGTTTTGGGGGTGTACAAACTACCCCCAGACACACAAGTTGGAGGGGTCTCACTCATGGAGGAGCAAGTCCCTTTTACCCTGGCTTGAGCGGGATATGAGTCTCCCCACCCTACACCTAGTTGGGAGAAGTCTTTTGCTCGGAGGTGTGAATCCACTCTACCCTGGCTGTGGCGGTAAAGAGTTTCCCTACACTCCAGTGGGAGGGGTGTCCCGGCTGGAGAGGAAGAGTCCCCTCTACCCTGGCTGCTGCTATGTACAGGCTCTTCCAGACACCCAGGTGGGAGGGCACATTCTCCTGGAGAGGCAAGTCACCTCTACCTTGGCTCAGGTGGTATGCAAGGCCCCCCCACACACACACACTCAAGTGAGAGGGATCTACCGATGGAGTCCTGAGTCCCTTCTACCCTGGCTGGTGCTGTATAAGAGCTCCAGGAACACCCAGGTTTGAGGGGTCACCTGCCTAAAGAGGGGAACCCCTGTACCCTGAATGTGGCAGTATTTGAGCTCCCCCAACAAGCATTTGGGATGGGGGTCTCCCTCCTGTAGGGGCAAGTTCTTTGAACCCTGTCTGTGGAGTTATTTGAACTCCCCGCAACACTCAGGTGTGATGGGTCATCCGAGTTGAGAGGAGAGTCCCCTCTATCCTGGCTGCAGCGGTATTGGAGATCCCTTTGTCAACCAGGGTGAAGGGGTCTCCTGACTGGAGAGAGTAGAGTCCCCTCTATCCTGGCTGTGGAGGTACAGGAGTTCCCTCAACACCCAGGTGGGAGGGGTCTCTCCCTGGAGGGGTGAGTCCATGCTACCCTGGCAGCAGAAGTATAGGAGCCCCCTACACACACACATGTTTGAGGGGTCTCCCATTTAAAGAGGCAAGTTGTCTCTATCATGGATGCTGGGGTATATGAGCTCCCAGGACTGTCAGGTGGGAGGGGTCCCCCGACTGGAGGGGCAAGTTCCCTCTACCATGTCTTCGTCGGTATATGAGTTCCACATGACACTCATGTGAAAGGGGTCTTCTACCTAAAGGGGCAAGTATGCTCTACCCTGGCTTCAGCAGTATACATGCTTCCCCTGACCCGCAGGTGGGAGGGGACTCCTGCCTTCTACGGTGAGTCCCCTATAGCCTGGATGTGGCGGTGTATGAGCTCCCCCCGATACCCAGGAGGGGAAGGGTCTCTCCTATGGAAGTGAGAGCCCCTGCTACCTTGTCTGCCTTGGTATACAAGGCCCCTCTGACAACCAGATGTGAGGAGTCTCCTGCCTAGAATGGTGAGTCCTCTCTACCTTTGCTTGGGCAGTATAGGAGCTCCCCCCGATACCCAGGTGGGTGTGTTGACTGGAAGGGAGAGTTTCTTCTACCTTGGCTGCAGCTGTATAGGAGTCCACCCCATACCCCGGTGTGAGGGTATCCTGCCTGGAGAGACTAGTCCCCTCTACCCTGGCTTTGACAATATAAAACACTCCTCCTAACACTCAGGTGTGAGTTTTTTCCCTCCTACAGAATATGAGTTCCCCCTGACCATCAGGTGGGAGGGGACTCTTGCCTGGAGGGGCCAGTCCCCTCTAACATGCCTGCTGCAGGATAGGCACTCCCTTGGTTTTGCTGAATTCAAACTTGCCCTGCCACCCAGGTGGGAGGCATCTCCCACCTAGACAGGAGAGTCCCCTCTATGGGGCGACTGCTACAGCGGTATAGGAGCTCCACCAGACACAAACATGGGAGGAGTCTCCCACATGGAGGGGCAAGCCAACTTTATCCTCACTGTTGTGGTATACAATCTCCCCCTGACATCAAAGTGTGAGGGGTCTCTCACCTGGAAGGGGGAGTCCCCTCTTCTTTGGCTGCTGCCACATAAGAGCTCCCTGGACATGTAGGTGGGAGGTGTCTCCCGCCTGCAGTGGGAACACCTCTACACTGGTTCTGGTAGTATAGGAACTTTCCCCAACACCCTGGTGGGAGGGGTCTCCCGCCTGTAGTGGTTATTCCACTCTACCCTGGCTGCAAATGTATAGGAGCTCCTCTGAACCCAGGTGGGAGGGATCCCTCTCCTGATAGGGGAATCTATGCTACCCTGGCTAGAGAGGTATATGAGACCCCCAACTCAGGACACCCAGGTGGGAGGGGTGTACCGCCGGGATGGGCGAGTTTTCTCTACCCTGGCTGTGGTGGTACACCAGTTCCCTCCAATTACCAGGTGGGTGGGGTCTTCCAGCTGGATGGTGACTCGCCTCTACCATGGCTGCTGGGGTATATGAGCTCCCTTGACACCTAGGTGGGAGGTGTCCTTTGCCTGGAGGGTCGTGTCCCCTCTACCATGGTTCAAGCTGTATATAAGCTCCAAAGACACCCACGTGGGAGAGGTCTTCCTACTGGAGGAGCCAGTCCACTCTACCCTGGCAGCAGCAGTATAGGAGCTCCTCCTGACCCCCAGGTGTGAGGGGTCTCCTGCCTATAGTGATGAGTCCCCTCTACCCTGGCTTTAGCAGTGTATAAGCTCCCCCAGACACCAAGGAGGGAGGGGTCTCCAGCATGGAGGGGTGAGTCCCCTCTATTCTTACTTCTGTGATATACGAGATACCCCCCATACCCAGATGGGAGGCATCTCCCACCTGAACGGGCGGGTCCCCTCTACCCTGGCTACAGTGGCAGAAGAGCTCCCCCTGGAACTCAGGTGGGAGGGGTCTCCCACCTGGAGGGCAAGTCGCCTCTACCCTGGCTGTGGCTGTTTAGTATCTCCTCTGACACACACCCATGTGGGAGGGGTCTCCCGCATGGAGGGGCAACTTTCCTCTACCCTGTCTCTGGCGGTATATGAGTTCCCCCTGACATCCTGGTGTGTGTGTGGGGGGTCTTTTGCCAAGAGGTGCAAGTACATTCTATTGTGGCTTTGGTGTTATATGAGCTCCCACAGACAGCCAGGTTGGAGGGGTCTCCAGCCTGGATGGGCAAGTCCGCTCTACCCTGGCTAAGGTGGTATACAAGTTCCCTGCCACACCCTGGTGGGAGGGCCCAGTCCCTACTACCCTGGCTACAGCAGTATAAAAGCTCCTCCCCCACCCAGGTGTGAGGGTTTCCAACCTGAATGGGAGAGTCCCCTCAACCCTGGTTTCAGGGATATAAATGACCCTTTCTTCCCCCAGGAGAGACGGGATCTCCCACCTGGAAGTGTGAGTCACTGCTACCCCAGCTGTAGCTGTATATGAACCCCCCTTGTCAGACACCAATGTGGGAGGGGTATGTGGCCTGCAGGGGCATGTCCCCTCTACCCTGGCTAAGGAGGTATAAGAGTTACCCCCATTCCCATGTGGGAGGTGTCTCTGGCCTGGAGGTGCCAGTTGCCTCTACCCTGGCTACTGGGGTATATCAGCTCCACAGGACACCCAGGTGGAACAGGTCTCTCACCCAGAGGGGCAAGTCACTTCTATCCTGACTGTGGCAGTATACAGTTCCCCCAGACACCCAGGTGGGAGGGTCTCCTGCATAAATGGGTGAGTCTTCTCTATCCTGGCTGCTGTGGTATAGGACCTCCCCTGACACTGAGGTGGGAGGAGTCTCATGCCTGGAGGGGAGAATCCCTTATACCTTTCCTGAGGCAATAGAGGAGCTCACCAGGACATCCAGGTGGAAGGAGTTTCCCGCCTGGAGGGGATAGTCCCCTCTACCCTGGCTGTGGTGGTGTATGAGCTCCCACAGACACTCAAGTGAGATGGGGCCAGCCTGGTGGGGCGAGTTCCGTCTATCCTAGATATGGTGGCATACGAGCACCCCCCACCATACCCACAAGGGAGGGGTGTCCAATATAGAGGGACCGGTCCCCTCTACCATGGCTGCTGCAGTATATGAGCTCCCCCTGAAACCCTGGTGGGAGGGGTCTCCTGCCATGAGAGGCAAGAACCCTCTACCCTGGCTTCTGTGGTATATGTACTCCCCCTGACACCCAGGTAGAAGGAGTCTTTCTCCTGGAGAGGCAAGTCCCCTCTACCCTGGCTAAGGTGTTATACAAGCTCCAAGTGACACCCATGTGGGCAGGATTTCTTCCCTGGAGGAGGGAGTCCCCATTACCCTGGGTACAGAGGTATATGAGCTCCCCCACTGTCAAATAGGGGGCGGGATTTCCCGCCTGGAAAGGCAAGTTTCCCCTACCCTTCCTGTGCTGGCATAGGAGTTCTCCTGGACACCCAGGTGGAAGGGGTCTCCTGCCTGGAAGGGCGAGTCCCCTCTACCCTGTCTGGGGCAGTATACTAGCTCCCTCTGACACCCAGGCAGGAAGGGTCTCATGCCTGGAGTGGAGATTTTACCCTACCCTTCCTGTGGCGGTATAGTAGCTCCAATGGACACTCAGATGGAAGGGGTCTTATGCCTGGAAGGGCACGTCCACTCTACCCTGGCTATGGCAGTATAAGAGCTCCCTATGACACCCAGGTGGAAGGGGTATCCCGCTTGAAGGGGCGAATCCCCTCTACCCTTGCTGTGGCAGTATAGGGTCCCCCTCCTAGAGCAGTGAATCCCCTCTACCATAGCTGTGGAGGTATACAAAGTTCCCTAGACACCCAGGTGGAATGGATCTCCCACCTGGAGGGCTGTGTCATCTCTAATTTGGCTGGTTCCATATAAGAGTTTCCAGGAAATCCATGTGGGCAATGTCTCTAGAGAGGAGTGGCAAGGACCCCTTCCCTGGCTGTGGAGATATAGGAGCTCCCCCAGACACCCAGGTGGGAGGGGTCTCCCAACTGGAAGGGCAACTCCCCTCTAACCTGGCTGCAGCACTGTATGAGCTCCCCTGACACCCAGGAGGAGAGGTTTCTCACCTGGAGGGGAGAGTCCCTGCTACCTTGGCTGAGGTGGTATATGATCTCCCCTTGACACCCAGTTGAGAGAGGTCTTCACCTGGAGAGGTGAGTCCCCTCTAACCTGGCTGTGGCAGTATACAAATCCCCCAGACACCTAGTTGGGAGGGGTCTCCTGCCTGTTGAGGCAAGTCCCCTCTACCCTGGCTATGGCAGTATACAAGCACCCCTGACACCCTGGTGGAAGGTGTTTCTTGCCTGGTGAAGCAAGTACTCTCTACACTGCCTACAGTGGTATATGAGCTCCCCCCACACCCAGGTGGGAGGAGTCTCCCATCAGGAGGGGCAAGTTGCCTTTAACCTGGCTAAGGTAGTATACATTCTCCCTGAGACACCAGACACCCAGGAAGGGGTCTCCTAACTGGAGAGGCGAGTTCTCTCTACCCTGGATGCTGCAGTACACGAACTCTCCTGATACCCAGTTGGGAAGAGTCTCCCACCTGGAGAGTAGAGTCCCCTGGACCCTGCCTGTGGTGGTATAGGAGCTCCCACTGACACCCAGGTTTTAGGTGTCTCCCGACTGGAGGGGCAAGTCTTCTCCACCCTAGCTTTGGAGATATAGGAGCTCTCCTACACACACAGGATGGAGGGGTCTCTTGCCTTGGGGGTGAGTCCCATCTACAATGGTTAGAGTGAGATAAGAGCTATCCCTGACAACTAGGTGAAAGGGGTCTCACACCTGGAGATGTGAGTCTTTCCTACCCTGGCTGCAGCTGTATACCTGCCCCGCTCCAACACCCAGGTGGGAGGGGTCTCCCACTTGGAGGGTCAAGTCCGCTCTACCCTGGCTAAGGCGGAATTCAAGCTCACCTTGGCACCAAGATGGGAGGGGTATTCTGTCTGGAGGGGTGATTCAGGTCTCTCCTAGCTGCTGCTGTATAGGAGCTTCCTGAGACACCCAGGTGGGAGGGGTCTCCTGCCTAGAGGTTTAGGAGCTCCCCCAGTCACCCAGGTGGGAGGGGTTCTGTGGCAAGGAAGGGCGAGTCCCCTCTAACCTGACTATGGTGTTATAGGAGCTGCCACCCACCATACCCACATGGGAGGGGTCTCCAATATGGAGTGGCGAGTTTCCTGTACCCTGGCTGCTACAGTATATGAGTTCCCCCTGACATCCTGGTGGGACAGGTCTCACACCTTGAGGAGCAAGTACCCTCTACCCATGCTAAGGTGTTATACAAGCTCCTTTTGACACCCAGTTGGGAGGGTTCTCCTTCCTGGAGGGGTAAGTTCCCACTACCCTGGCTACAGTGGTATGTGAGAACACCTACCCACACCCAGGTGGTCGGGGTCTCCTGCCAGGAGATGCGAGTCCCGTTTACCCTGGCTGGGGCAGTATACTATCTTCCCCTAACACCCAGGCTGGAGGGGTCTCCCGCCTGGAGTGGGGAGTTTCCTCTACCCTTCCTGTGGTGGTATAGGAGCACCCCTGAACACCCAGGTGGAAGGGGTCTCTGGCGCGTCACCTCTACCCTGGCTATGGTGGTATAAGAGCTCCATTTGACAACCAGGTTGGAGGCGTGTATACTGCCTGGAGGGGTGAATCCCCTTTACCCTGGCTGTGGCAGTGAGAGCTCCCCCTGACACCCAGGTAGGAAAGGTCTCCAGTCTAGAACAGCAAATCCCCTCTACCCTAGTTGTGGAGGTATACAAGCTTCCTCAGACTCCCAGGTGGGAGGAATTTCCAGCCTGGACGGGCAAGTCCCCTCTACTCTGGCTTTGGTAGTATACAAGCTCACCCCAGCAGCCAGGTGGGATGGATCACCACTTTGGCTGGTGCCATACAAGAGCTCACAGGACACCCATGTGGGTGGCAAGTCCTGACTAGAGGGGCAAGTCCCCTCTACCCTAGCTGGGAGGTATAGGAGCTCCCCCAGACATGCGGGTGGAAGGAGTCTCCCACCTGAAAGGGCACATCCCCTCTACTCTGGCTGTGGTGGTATAAGAGCTCCCTGTGACACCAAGGTGAGAGGGGTATGCTCCTGGAAGGGCAAATCCTCTCTACCTGGGCTGTGGCAGGATAAGAGTTCCCTCTGATACCTTGGTAGGAAGGATCTCCCGCGTAGATTAGGGAATCCCTTATACCCTAGCTGTGTAGGTATACAAGCTTCCCCATACACCCAGTTGGATGGGGTCTCCTGACTGGAGGGGCAAGTCCCCTCTACCTAGATTTGGTGGTATACAAGCTGTAAAAGACCCCAGAACCCAGGTGGAAGGGGTCTCCCACCTGGAGGGGCGAGTCCCCTCTACTTTGGCTGGTGCCATATAGGACACCCACATGGGAGGCATCTCCTAACTGGAGGAGCAAGTCGCCTCTACCGTTGCTTGTCGCGACCCCTTGCCCGCAAGGAAGACGCAACTCAGGAATCTTCTTTCAACAGTTTATTCAGGCCTTGATTCATGTATCTTCTTTCCTTGACCCCGCCCAAGCACAGCCTAATAAAGCCTCCTGCATACCAATCCCAAGCTGCCACGTGGACCTTTCTCATAGGGTGGGAAGGGACTGCATGCCAATTCTCCATATTAGGAGTTNATCAGTCACCCAGGCCCAGATGCTAGCACTTTACTCTCCATTACTGGGCCCAGCTCCTTTCTTGAGCCCTTTACTGCCCTTCTAGTGGACCTGTCCATTGGTTTCAGGGATATAAATGACCCTTTCTTCCCCCAGGAGAGACGGGATCTCCCACCTGGAAGTGTGAGTCACTGCTACCCCAGCTGTAGCTGTATATAAGCTCCAAAGACACCCACGTGGGAGAGGTCTTCCTACTGGAGGAGCCAGTCCACTCTACCCTGGCAGCAGCAGTATAGGAGCTCCTCCTGACCCCCAGGTGTGAGGGGTCTCCTGCCTATAGTGATGAGTCCCCTCTACCCTGGCTTTAGCAGTGTATAAGCTCCCCCAGACACCAAGGAGGGAGGGGTCTCCAGCATGGAGGGGTGAGTCCCCTCTATTCTTACTTCTGTGATATACGAGATACCCCCCATACCCAGATGGGAGGCATCTCCCACCTGAACGGGCGGGTCCCCTCTACCCTGGCTACAGTGGCAGAAGAGCTCCCCCTGGAACTCAGGTGGGAGGGGTCTCCCACCTGGAGGGCAAGTCGCCTCTACCCTGGCTGTGGCTGTTTAGTATCTCCTCTGACACACACCCATGTGGGAGGGGTCTCCCGCATGGAGGGGCAACTTTCCTCTACCCTGTCTCTGGCGGTATATGAGTTCCCCCTGACATCCTGGTGTGTGTGTGGGGGGTCTTTTGCCAAGAGGTGCAAGTACATTCTATTGTGGCTTTGGTGTTATATGAGCTCCCCCCGACATCCAGGTGGGTGTCTCCACTGGAAGGGAGAGTCCCTTCTACCTTGGCTGCAGCTGTATAAGAGTCCACCCCATATCCAGGTGGGAGGATATCCTTTCTGTACAGGCTCTTCTTGTTCCTTTCTTTTCTGGGTTTTGTGTGAAGGCCCTCCATGGGCCACTTCTCTCCTCCCCTTGGCTTCCCTGTACTCTAGTACCCTAGTGCAGTCTCGCCTTACTGGCCCTGCCCTTCCCGCTCTACCTTGACCTGGGGACTCCTCTAAGTTCCTTGTCTTAGCACTTGTTGGGATCCTGGCCCCCACCCTACCCAGACCCATCCTGCGGCCCTTGAGGCTGTTACCTCCTTCAGCCCTCTTGTCATTTATGTCTCTCCCAGGCCGTCTTTCCTGATCCACTTTCCAGATGCTCTCCAGGCCTGGTACTTGATCTCGCCTCATGGCCCTGTTGGTTCCCTTTGGGTAAATGTAGCCCTGCCCTTGTCTGGGCCCTTTGCCTCCCTCAGCCCGTGCCCTGCTACCCACTCTTGACACCCTACAGTGTACCTGGGCCTTCAGCCTTCCTGCACCTGTGCTACCTACTCAGATTTTTTCCCATCCCAACACTTCCCTTCCATAACCATTTTCATTCACCCTGCCCCAGGTGCTAGCACTTGGCTCTCCATTTCTGGGCATGGCTCCTTGCTTGAGCCCCTGCCTGAACTTCTGGAGCACACTTTTTCAGGCTTTTTTTTTTTATAGACCCCATGGTGTGCCTCCCCTCTGTTCCACTGGTGCTATGGTATCCTGGCACTGCCAGGACCCTTCGCTTTCCCTGCATCTCCCTAGCCTGGGCTTCTCGAATGGGTCCAGGCTGCCAACCACCCACCTTCACAACCTCTGTACGCCAGGTATCCCCTCACAGTGCCTTCTTTTGACCCTCCTTTGGTCCAGGTCCCTCTCTGAGGATCTATTCACCTTGGCAGAGGAGTCAAATTGGCTGGTCTCTGTGCCCTTAAGGTTCCCTATGGGAAAAATAGCCCTGACTCCTGCCTGAGTCCCCTGTGCTGCCTGAAACTTGAGACCTGGCATTTAATATGTAACATGCTCCAACCCATCCCTGAGATATCCCCTCCCTTCCCTCCCCTGCCCTCTGGCCTCGCATGCTGCCCCTACCCCAACCAAGCCCTCCGTAACCCTGACCTTTTGCGCTTCAGTCCCTGGGCCTGGGCGTTCACATAAGCCCATGTCAGTGTTCCTCATGTCATTTGGTGTAGCATGGAGTCTTTTCCTGTTGGGTCTGACCTGGGAGCCCCATGCTTGGGACTGCCATCTTTCTTCCCTATGTGCCCATTGCCATTTTCTCTGTCTGTTGGTCCTTGTGTAGCTCTTCCTCCCCTTCCCCTCTTGCTTTCCTCAGGCACTTGCAGGTCTCCTGCTCCTTGGGTTCTTCATCCATGGTGCGTCAGATGGTTCCTTTGCCTGGGCACCTGGCTTGTTCCTGGATCTTTCCCCCCATGCACCCACCGAGACCCATCGCTGTGCCCTCCCATCACCTTCTTCCTGGTCCCTTTCACTTGCCAGGTTTCCCTTGCCAAATCTCAGTTCCTAGATTCTCAGCTGGGCTAGGGCACCTTATGGGAACCTGTGTCCTGCCCCTTGCCTGGGACCCTTGCTTTCTCTGGTCTTTGGTCCTGCACCTGGAACCCTGACACCTGGCAGTTGCCTTGGGCCAGGAGGCTGCTGGCCCCTTACTGGATCCCCTGCCATCCCTCCAGAGTCTTGTCCAGTGTCCTGAGCCCCATGCCCAATCCCTGGCACTTGGATCTCCATTCCTTGGCCTGCTTCCTTGCTTGAACCTCTGGAGGACCATCTTACTCCGTGCTTCCATGGTCTTGGACTGTGGGCCTCACTGGGGCCAGTAACCCTACTCCTCTTGGCTTCCCTGAACCTCAGAAGCCTACTGTCACCAGCCTTCCCAGCCTCACCCTTCCCTGCCCTTTCCTGGCCTAGGCCCTCCTGTTGGTCCCTAGCCTGTGCTCCGTTTTGCAGTCCTGGCCTGCACGCCATCAACACTCTTCCTCTGGCCTTTCATGCTGTACCCTCCTTCATCCCTCCTGTTTTCCCTGTCTCTGTTGGACCCCTTTTAAAGATCCCTTTTCCAGCATGCTAACCAGGTCCAGGGGACTTGAACTGGGCTTTTTGCCCTGTGGGCTCCCTTTGAAAAACGTAGCTGTTCCCTTTGGCTGGGAATTTGGACTGTCACCCCAGGCCCAGCTCCTCGATCCTGACACCCAGCAGTGAACCTGGGCCATGAGATCTCCTCTCACTGCATCACCCACTACCCTTGCTCCCCTTTCTCTCCTCCCCAGCCCTGTCTGTTTTCTTGTGACCTAGTACCAGGTCCTGGTACTTGGCTCCCCATTCTTGGGCCTGGATCTTTTCTGAATCCCCTGGTCCCGATTCTCCAGGACCCTATGCCTGTTCCTTGATTTTAGACCCCTTGCTTGGCCCCCTTCCTGTGCCTCCCCTCTGTTCCCCTTGCACTGTGGTATTTTGTCATTTACAGGACACTCCCTTTCCCCTGCTTCACCCTAGCCTGGTCTCCTCCAATGGTTGCTGGCTCCCCACCAACACCCCCCCAATCCTGGACCAAAGGTATCCCTCACATTGCCCTCCTTTGGTTCTTGTATCTCTCTGAGTATCTACTCACCTGGGGCAGAGGAATGGAATTTGCTGGCCTCTGGGCCCTGAAGGATTCCTATGGGAAACACAGCCCTGCCTCTCACCTGGGGCCCCTTTGCTGCCCAAACTTGAAAACTGTCAGTAGACTTGAGCCTAGTGATGACCTTGCCCTGGGCCATATCCTACCTTCCCTCTCCTGCCCTCTAGCTTTGCAAGCTGCCCCTAATCCAACCCAGCCCTTCCTCAACCTGACCCTTTGCCCTACAGTCCCCTAGCCTGGCTTCCAGCCAGATCTCCTTAATCCATTCCTTGTGTTGTGTTCTTTTCTGTGGTGTCTCCTCCTGTAGTGTCTGACCTGGACACCTTTTGATTTGGCCCCCTAGTATGCTCCCCTATGCCCGTTGTGCAGCCATCTGTCTCCTCTTCCTAAGGCTGATCCTAACTCTCCTTTTTCTGAGCCTCCTGCCATGGGGTTCCTAATACCTTTTGGTGGGGTCAGTCCCTTACTTGGGATCCTTGATTGGGTCCTGACTCTTGCCCCTCTCTGAACCCACTGCGACCACCACTGTGCCATTACATCTCACTCCTCCTGGCCTCTGTCCCTTGCCAGGCCTTTTAGACTTGTCCCTGGCCCTTGATACTCATCTAGGCCAGGGCTCCTTATGGGAAAAAGAACCCTGACCCTCGACTGGGCTACTTACTCTCCTTAGGCTCTTGGAGCAGCACCAGGAACCCTGACACCTGGCAGTGGCGCTGGGCCTCAAGACTCCCTCCCCCCTACTGGATCCCCTGCCTTACTTCCCCAGCACTGTCCACTGTCCTGAGCTACCTGCCCCACTGCTGGCCCTTGGCTCCCCATTCCCTGGATTTGTTTCTCTCTTGAGCCTCTGGGAGTCCTTCTTGCTCCGTGCTTCCCTGGGCTTGAATTGTGGGCCTCGCTGGGGCCCCTTCCCCAGTCCGCTTGGCTTCCCTGCATTTCACAAACCTAGTGCACCCCCTTCCTGCCTAGCCCCACCCTTCCCTGCTCTCCCCTAGCTTGGGCCCTCCTCTAGGTCCCTAGCCTGGGCTCTGTTCTGCAAGTCCAGGCCCATACCCATAAAACACCCTTCTTCCAGAACTTCACACTGTGCCCTCCTTCAGCACTCCTGTTGTCTTGTCCCTCCTGGGCTCCTTTTCCAAATCCCTTTCCCAGCATGCTCAACAGATCCAGTGGTTGGAACTGTGTGTTTGGCCCTATGAGCTTCCTTTCAGTAAAAGTAGCAGTGCCCCTTGCCTGGGGGCATTAGCCTCCTTCAGCCTTGGGCCTGCTCCTCAACCCTGACACTCTGCAGAAAATCTAGGCCTTGGGCTCTCCTCTCCCTGTTCCCCCTGTTCCCTTACTCCTATTTCTCCCCATATACCGCCGCAGACAGGAGAGAGAGGACTCCCACTTCCAGATGGGAGACCACTTCCATCTTGGTGTAGAGGAAGCACTTAAAGCACAACAGCCAGGGTAGAGGGGACTCCCTCTTCCATTCTGGAGACCCCTCCCACCTGGGTGTGAGGGGAAGCTCCTATACTGCTGCAGCCAGGGTACAGATCACTCACCAGTATAGTCGGGAGACCCCTCACACCTGGGTGTTCGGGGGAGCTCAAAACATCCACAGACAGGTTAAAGGTGACTCGCACCTCCAGTCCCCTCTACCCTGGATAACTTGGTATACAAGCTCCCTGCAACACCCAGGTGGGAGGGGTCTCCCTCCTGGAGGGGAAAGTACCCTCTATCCTGGCTGTGGAGGTATAGGAGCACCCCCTGACACCCAGTGAAAGGCGTCTCTGGCCTACAGGGGCGAGTCCCCTCTACCCTGGCTGTAGCTGTACAGGAGCTTCCCCAACACCCAGGAGGAAGGGCACTTCCAACTAGAGGGGCAAGTGCCCTCTACCCTGGCTAGAGCGGTATACAAGCCCCCATACTGGACACCTAGGTGGAATGGGTCTTCTACCTGGAGGGGCGATTTCCCTCTACCCTGGCTGCTGTAGTATAAGAGATCCCCCTGACACCCTGGTGGGCGAGGTCTCCTGCCTGGAGGTGTGAGTCTTCTCTACCCTTGCTAAGTTGGTATACAAGCTTCCTGGGAGGCCAAGGTTCGAGGGGTTTCCTGTATTGAGGAGCAAGTCCCCACTACCCTGGCTGCAGTGGTATAAGAGCTCCCCCCACCCTGACACCCTGGTGGGAGGGGTTTCCAGCCTGAAGGGCTGATTTCCTCTACCCTATCTTAGCTGTATAAGAGCTCACTTTAACTGCTAGATGGGATGGATCTCCCAACTGGAATGCTATATACCCTATACCCTGGCTTCGATTGTATACGAGCTCCTCCCTGACACTCTGGTGAGAGGGGTCTCTCCCTTGGAGTGGCAAGTCCTCTCTACCCTTGCTAAGGTGGTATACAAGCTCCCATAGGCGAAACCCAGGTGGGAGGGGTTTGATGTCTGGAGGGGGGAGTCCCCTCTACCCTGGCTATAGTGGTATAAGAGCTCCCCCACACCCACACAGGTGGGAGAGGTCTCTCGCCTGGATTGGTGAGTCCCCTCTTCCCTGCCTCTGCTGGTATATTAGATCCCGTGACAACCAGTGTTTATGGGTCTCCTGCCTAGAGGGGTGATTCCCCTCTCCTGACTGCAGCGGTATATGAGTCCCCCCCGCATCGCAAGATGGGAGGGGTCTCCTGCCTGGAGCAAAGTTTACCCTCCACCCTGGCTAATGCAGTATAGGAACTCCCAGACACCTAGGAGGTAGGGGTCTCCCGCCTGGAAGTGCGAGTCACCTCTACCCTGGCTAAGGTGGTACACAAGCTCCCTGTGACACCCAGGTGGAAGGGGTCTCCCGACTGAAGGGGCGAGTCCCCTTTTACCTGGCTGAAGTAGTATACTAGCTTTCCCTGACAGCCAGGTGGGAGGGGGTCTCCCGTCTGGAGACATGAGTTCCGTCTATACTGGCAGTGGCAGTAAAGGGGCTCCCCTGAAACCAAGGTGGGAGGGTCTCTAGCCTGGAGGGGTGAGTCCCCTCTACCCTGCCTGCAGAGGTATATGAACTGCCCCCGACAATCGTTTGGGAAGGGTCTCTTGCCTGGAGACTCCAGTCCCATCTACCATGGCTACAGCGGGATAGAAGCTCCCTTGACCCCCAGGTAAAAGTGATCTTCCACTATGGGAGATGAGTCCCTGCTACTCTGACTGCAGGTGTATAGGAGACCCAATGTGCCCAGGACACCCAGGTGGCAGGGGTCTCCTGCCTGGAGGAGTGAATCCCTGGTACCCTGGCTGCTGCAGTATAGTAGCTTTTCGTGACACCCAGGTGGGACTGATCTTCCGTCTGGAGGGGCAAGCCTGCTCTACCCTGCCTAAGGTGGTATGCAAGCTGCCAGCGACACCTTGTGGGGAGATTCCACTCTACCGTGGCTTCATTGGTGTAAGAGCTCCCCCCAGTTACCCAGGTGGGAGGGGTCTCCTGCTTGAATGGGCGAGTCCCCTCTACCCTGGCTGCTGTGGTATACAAGCCTCCCCCATTAGCAGATGGGAAAGGTCTCCTGCCTGAAAGGGGGAAGTCCCCTTTTCCCTAGCTCCAGTGGTATACTAGTTTTCCCTGCAACTAGGTAGGAGGGGTCTCCTGCCTGGAGGGGCCAGTCCCCTCTCTCCTGCCTGGAGCACAATATAAGCTCCCCTTGACCATCAGGTGGGAGGGGACCCTTGTCTGGAGGTGCAAGTCCCCTCTAACATGCCTGCTTCAGGATAGGAACTCCCCTGAACACCCAGATAAAAAGTGATATTCCGTCTGGGGTTCTGAGTCCCTGCTACCCTGCCTGCAGCTGTATTCGAGCCTATCCCCCAGGACACCCAGGTGGGAGGAGTCTCCCAACTTTAGGGACAAGTCCCCTCTACCCTGTCTGGGGCAGTATATAAGCTCCCCCAACATCCAGATGGAAGGGGTCTCCTGCCTGATGGGGCTAGTCCCTCTACCCTGACTACAATGGTAGAGGAGCTCCACTTGACACCAAGGTGGGAAGGGTCTTCTGCCTGGAGGGGTGAGTCCCTCTAAACTGGCTGTAGTGGTATAGCAGCTCCCCACCATAGCCAGATGAGAGGGGTGTCCTGCATGGAGGGAAAAGTCGCCACAGCCCTAGCTACAATGGTATACAAGTTCCCACACACACACTCAGGTGGGATGGTCTCCCACCTAAAGGGGCAAGTCCCCTCTACTCTGGCTGCACTGGTTTACTAGCTTTGCCTGACACCCAGGTTGGATGGGTCTCTCACCTGGAGGGGCGAGTCCGCTCAACCGTGGCTTCAGTGGTAAAGGATCTTCCTCTGACACCCAGGTGGGAGGGTCTCCAGCCTGGAGAGGCAAATACCTTTGACTCTGGCTTAGTGGTATAGAAGCTTCCCCATATACCCAGGTGGGAGGGGTCTCCTGCCTCAAGTGGTGAGTCTCCTCTACCCTGCCTGTGGCAGTATACGATCTGCCCTGAAAACCAGGTGGAAGGGATCTTCCACCTGGAAGGTCAAGACCCTCTCTCCTGGCTCTGGTGGTATATGAACTCCCCCCAACACCCAGGTGGGAGTGATCTCCCGCCTGGAGCAATGAGTCCCCTCTACCCTGGTTTTGGCAGTATGCAAACTCTCCCAGACACCCAGGTGGGAGGGTTCTCCTGCATGGAGGGGCAAGTCTTCTATACCCTGGTTAAGGTGGTATACAAGCACCTCCCTACAAACAGGTGGGAGTAGTCTTCTGCATTGTCAGGCGAGTCCCTTCTACCCTGGCTTTGGCAGTATACAAGCTCCCCCAACACCAGGTGGGAAGGGTATCCTACCTGGAAGGGCAAGTCCCCTCTACTTTAGCTGTTGCTATATAAGAGTTCCCAGTACACCCAGGTGGGAGAGGCCTTCTACCTGCAGGGGCATGTTTCCTCTACCTAGTGTGGCAGTATAGGAGCTCCCCCTGGACACCCAGGTGGGAGGGGTTTCCCGACTGTAGGCGTGAGTTCCCTCACTCTGGCTGCTGCAGTAATCAAGTTCCCCTGGACACCCAGGTGAACAGGGTGTCCAAATTGGAGGAACGAGTCCCCTCTACCCTGGTTGCAGATGTACATGAGCTGATCCAGACACCCAGGTGGGAGAAGTCTCCTGATTGGAAGGGCAAGTCTGCTCTACCCTGGTGGCAGTGGTATATGAACTCCTGCTGACACCCAGGTGGGAGGGGTCTCCCACCTAGAGGCGCAAGTCCCCTCTACCTTGGCTGCTGTGGTATAGGATCTCCCCAGACACCCAATTGGAAGGAGTCTCCAGCCAGGGTACTAGAGTACCCTGTGCCCTGCTGCAGTGGGATAATAGCTCCCGAGGACACCCAGGTGGAAGAGGTCTCCTGATAGAGGGTAGAGTTCCTTCTACCCCACCTGCGGTGGTATAAAAGCTCCCCCAAAATCGAGGTGGGAGTGTTCTTCAAACCTTAAGGGGAAAGTACACTCTACCATGGCTGTCGTGGTATAAGAGTTCCCCCTGACACTCAGGTGAGAGGAGTCTCCCCCTTGGAGGGGCAAGTCCTCTCTTCCTTGGCTATGGTGGTATAAGAGCTCCCACTGACAGACAGGTTGGAGGGGTATCCGGCCTGGACGGAGAGTCTCCTCTACCCTGGCTAAGGTGGTATACAAATTCCCCGTGACACCCAGGTGGGAGGTCTCCTGACTGAATGGGCGGGTCACCTCAAACCTGGCTGTGGATATATAAGAGCCCCTTTCTACCCTCAAAAGTGAGGGGTCTCCTGCCTGGAGGGGTGAGTCACTGCTATCCCAAAGGCATCTTTATATGAACCCCCCCCACCAGTCACCCATGTGGGAGACGTCTCCTAACTGGAGGGGCAAGTCCTCTCTACCCTGGCTAAGGTGGTATGGGAGTTACACCCATTCCCAGGTGGAAGGTGTCTCTTGCCTGAAGGTGCCAGTTGCCTCTATCCTGGCTGCTGGGGTATAAGACCTCCACCTGACACCCAGGTGGGAGGGGTCTTCCGCCTTGAGGGGCAAGTCCACTCTACCCGGACCAAGTGGGTATAGGAGTTACTCCCATGTGGTTAAGGAGCTTCCCTTGACCCCCAGGGTGGAGGGGACTCCCGCCTAGAGGGTTGACTTCCCTCTACCCTGGCTGAGAGGGTGTACCAGCTTTCTTAGACAACCATGTGGGAAGGATCTCCTGCTTGGAGGGGCAAGCCCCCTCTATTATACCTGCTGTGATATATGAGCCCCCTCCCATACCCAGATGTGGTGAGTCCCATGTACCCTAGCTTCAGTGGTTTACTAGCATTCCCTGACACATAGGTTGGATGGGTCTCTCCCCTGGAGCATCAAGTCCCCTCCACCCTGGCTGCAGAAGTAAAGGATCACCCCCTGAAACACAGGTGGGATGGTCTCCATCATGGAGAGGCGAGTCTTCTATACCCTGGCTACAGTGGTATAGGAGGTCACCCCTATACCCAGGTGGGAGGGGTCTCCTGCCTCCAGTGGCGAGTCCTCTCTACCCTGTTATGGAAGTATATGAACTCCGCTTACAATCAGGTGGAAGGGATCTGCTGACTGGAGGGTGGATTCCCCACTCCCTTGGCTCTGCCTGTATAATAGCTCCCCTGTCACATAAGATATGGGGTCTCTCTAATGGAGGGGCAAGTCTCCTCTACACTGGTTGTGGGGGTATAGGAGTTCCCCAAAACACCCAGATGAAAACAGTCTCCCACCTGGAGCAATGAGTCATCTGTATCCTGGCTGTGGCTGTATACAAGCTCTCCCAGATACACAGGTGGGAGGGGTCTTCTGCCTGGAGGGGCAAGTCCCCTCTACCCAGGCTAAGGGGGTATGGGTGTTACTCCCATTCCCAGGTGAGACGTGTTTCTCGCTTTGAGATGGGAGTTGCCTCTACCCTTGCTGGGAGTTATAGGAGCTCCCCTAGTTACCTAGGTGGGAGGGGTTTGCCGACTGGATGGTGGAGTCCCTTTAACCTGGCTGCAGTGGTATAGGAGCTCCCCTGACACACAGGTGGGAGAGGTTTCTCATCTGGAGGGGCGGGTCCCTTCTACCCTGACTCCATGGTATAAGAGCCCCCCAAGACATCTATGTGGGATGGGTCTCCAGCCTGTCTAGTGCCGTCTACCCTGCCTGCAGTGGTATATGAGCTCCCCTCGACACCCAGGTTGGAGGGGTCTTCACCTGGAGAGGCAAGTCCTCTCTAACCTGACTGCAGCTGTATATATGATCCCTACAACACTCAGGTTGGGGGGGTCTCCTTCCTGGAGGCACAAGTAACCTCTATCCTGGTTGGGGCCAAGTACTAACTCCCCCAATATCCAGTTGGGAGGCATCTCCTGTCTGGAGAGTCAAGTCCCTTCTAGCCTGTTGGCAGAATTATAGGAGTTCAGCCATACACCCAGGTGAAAGGGGTCTGCCTCTTGGAAGGGTGAGTACCTGAAACCTGGCTGCAGCTCTATTGCAGCCATCTGTACAAAACCAGGTAGGAGGGGATCACTTGCCTAGAGGGGCAAGTCCCTGCTACTCTGGCTGCGCCTAGATAGGAACTTCCCCTGACACCCAGGTGAAAGGGTATCCCTCCTGGAGGGATGAGTCACTGTAAATCTGGCTGCAGCTGTACACAAGCCCCCACCCCACGGGGCAAAGAGGCCATTGTGTGGCCTCCCTTGCTAGGTCCCTGCCCCTGGATTCAAATATGAGCCAGGGCACCTTATGCGAAACAGAGCTCTGTCTTACACTATAGGAGTGAGTCAAGGGTACATGGGCTGAGGGAGAATAAAAGCTAGCCTGAACACCAAGGTGGGAGTGGTCTCTGGCCTGGAGGAGCCTGTTGGCTCTACCTAGGCTGCAGAGGTATAAGAGCTCCCACAGACAACCATGTTTTTGTTTTTGTTTTTGTTTTTTTATTCACCCAGGCCCAGGTGCCCGCACTTGGCTCTTAATTACTGGGCCGGGCCCCTTGTTTGACCCCTGGATGCCCTTCTTGAGGACCCTGTCCCTGTCCCTTGGTTTCAGGCCCCATTTGCAAGCCCCTTCCTGTGCCTCCTCTCTGTCCCCTCATACTGTGGTATCCTGGCACTGCCTGGAGCCTCCACTACCCCTGCTTCACTCTGGGGTATAAGACCTCCACAAATGGGTGCTGCAGCCCACTGACCCTCCCAACCTCCACACACGAGGTATCCCCTCACTGTACCCTCTTTTGCCCCTCATTGGTCCAGGTCTCTCTCTGAGAATATACCCACCTGGGGCTGAGGAGCAGATTTCGATGTTCTCTGCACCCTGAATGCTACCTATGGGAAACACAGCCCTGCCAGTCACTTGAGTTCCCTTCACCACCTATACCTTCAGGCCTGGCAGTTAACATAGAGTTACTCCAACCCAGCCCAGAGTGATCTCCTCCCTTCCTTCTCCTGTCCTCTGGCTTGCATGCTGCCCCTACCTCAACCAAGCCCTCCTTAATCCTGACCCTTTGTGCTACAGGCTCCGGGCCTGGGCGTTTGCCTAGGCCTCTGACAGTGTTCCCCATGTCCCTTAACATAGCATGGAGTCTCTTTGTGTTGGGTCTGACCTGGGGGCCCCTTCCTGGAACAACCAATGTGCCTACCTAGGTGCCCCTTGTGCTTCCCTCTGTCTCGTGGTCATCACGCAGCCCCCACCTCCCTTCCCATTGTGCTTTTACCTGGTGCTTGCAGTCTCCTGCTTTTTGGGTCTATCATCACAATCAGTTGGGTGGGTCCCTTGCCAGGGGACCGGTCTTGGGTCATGGCTCTTACCCTACAGTGCACCCCCCCTGCGATGCCCTTTCATCCCCCTCCTCCTGGCCACATTCCATTGTGTGGCCTCCCTTGCTAGGTCCCTGCCCCTGGATTCAAATATGAGCACCTTATGCAAAACAGAGCTCTGTCAATTGCCTGGGACCCTTGCTCTCCCTGTGTCCTTGGTCCTCCACCAGGAACCCTGATACCTGGAGGTGGCCCTGGGCCTGGGGCCTCACTGCCCCATGCTGGATCACCTGCCTACCCTTCCAAATCTTGTCTAGTGTCCTGAGCCCCTGCCCAAGCCTGGCCCTTGGCTCTCTTTTCCCAGGCCTGGCTCATCGCTTGAGATTCTGGTGGCCTTCTTGCTCACTGCTTTTCTGACCATTGTCTGAGGGCCCCTCGCTGTGGGTGCTTCCCAGCTCCCCTTGGCTATGCTGTACCTCAGTACCCTAGTGCAACCCTCCTTCCTGGCCTGGCATTCCCTGCTCTCCGCTGGCCTGGGCCCTACTCTAGGTTCCTTCCTGGGCTACTTGCTGGGGTTCTGACCCCCAGCCCACCCACACCTGTCCTGCGGCCCTTCAGGCTGTTCCCTCCTACGACCCTCCAGTCTTTTCTGTCTGTGCCACGCCCGTTTTCCAGATCCCTTTCCCAGGATGCTCACCTGCGCCACGTGACACGGCCTGGCCTCTTGGCCCTGGGGGCTCACTTTGGGAAAAAGTAGCCCTGCCCTTTGCCTAGGCCCTTTGGCCTCTCTCAGCCCAGGCCCTGCTCCGGACCCCTGACACACTGAAGTGGACCCGGGCCTTGAGCCTTCTCCCCTGTGCCAGCCATTCCACATTATCCCCTCACGCCCCTCCCTATCCATGTTACTTTTCATTCACCCAGGTCCAGGTGCTAGCACTTAGCTCTCCATTACTTGGCCTGGCTCCTATCTTGAGCCCCTGGCCACCCATCTCGTGGGCCCTGTCCCTGTCCCTTGGTTTCAGGCCCCTACTGCAGGCCCCCTCTTGTGGCTCCCCTCCCTTCCCCTCATGCTGTGGTATCCTGGCACTGCCTGTAGCCTCTGCTACCCCTGCTTTGCTCTAGCCTAGGCTACTCAAATGGGTCCTACAGCCCACCAACCCCCAAACCTCCAATGCCAAGTATCCCCTCACAGTACCCTCTTTTGCCCTTCATTGGCCCAGTTCCCTCTATGAGGATCTACTCACCTGGGGCAGAGGAGCGGATTTAGCTGGTCTCTGAACCCTGAATGCTCCTTATGGGAAACACAGCCCTGCCACTCACCTGAGTCCCCTTCACCCCCTGTACCTTGAGGCCTGGCAGTTAACATGGGACTTGCTCCAACCCAGCACTGAGCACTCTCCTCCCTTCCTTCTGCTGCCATCTGCCCTGCATGCTGCCCCTACCCCAACTCAGCCCTCGCTAACCCTGACCCTTTATGCTACAGTCTCCAGGCCTGGGCACTCACCTAGGTCTCTGACCGTGTTCATCATGTCTCTTGAAATAGCATGGAGTGTCCTCATGTTGGGTCTGACCAGGGTGCCCCTTAATTGGGCCCACAGTGGGCTTACCTAGGTGCCCCTTGCACTTCCCTCTTTCTCTTGGTCCTCATGCAGCCCCTACTGCCTTTTCCATTGTGCTTTTTCCTGTTGCTTGCAGGTCTCCTGCTCCTTTGGTTCCTCATCACAATCAGTTGGGTAAGTCCCATGCCTCGGGGCATGTCTTGGGTCATGGATCTGGCCCTACAGTGCACCCAACATGACCCCCTGTCATGCCCTTTCACCCCCCTCCTCCTGAACCTCTTCCCATGTCTGGCCTCCCTTGCCAGGTCCCTGGCCCTGGATTCAAATATGAGCCAGGGCACCTTATGCAAAACAGAGCTCTGCCAATTGCTTGAGCCACTTGCTCTCCCTGGGTGCTTGGTCCTCTACCAGGAACCCTGATACCTGTAGGTGGCACTAGGCCGGAGACTGACTGCCCCCTTCTGAATCCCCTGCTTTTCCTCTCAAATCTTGTCCAGTATCCTGAGCCCCTGCCCAAGCCCCGGCCCGTGGCTCTCTGTTCCCAGGCCTGACTCCTCGCTTGAGCCTCTTGTGGCCCTTCTTTCCCACTGCTTTTCTGGGCATTTTCTGAGGGCCTCTCACTGGGGCCATTTCCCTGCTCCCCTTGGCTTTCCTGTATCTCAGTACCCTAGTGAAACCCTGCCTTCCTGGTCTGGTGTTCCCTGCTTTCCCCTGGCCTGGGCCCTCCTCTAGATCCCTTCCTTGTCTCCTTGCTGGTATCCTGGCCCCCAACCCACCCACACACTTCCTGATGCCTTTCAGCCCTCCTATCCTTTCTGTCTCTGTCATGCCCACTTTCCTAATCTCCTTCCCAGGATTCTCATCCAGGCCTAGTGACTTGACATGGCCTCTTTGCCCTAGGAATTTCCTTTGGGAAAATAAAGCCCTTTTGCTTGCTTGTGCGCTTTGCCCTCCTTCAGTATGGGCCCTGCTCCCAATCCCTGACAGCCTTCAGTGGACCTGGGCATTGAGCCCTTCTCCCCTCCCACTGCTCCCCCTCCATGTTTATTTTCATTCACCCAGGCCCAGGTGATAGCACTTGGCTCTCCATTACTGGGCCCAGTAACAGGGGCCTGAAACCAATGGACAGGTCCACTAGAAGGGCAGTAAAGGGCTCAAGAAAGGAGCTGGGCCCAGTAATGGAGAGTAAAGTGCTAGCATCTGGGCCTGGGTGACTGATAAAGGACATGGTTGTCTGTGGGAGCTCTTATACCTCTGCAGCCTGGGTAGATTGGACTGGCTCCTCTGGGCAAAAGACACTCTCCCACCTTGGTGTCCAGGCTACATTATATACTCCCTCAGCCCATGTAGAGGGGACTCATCCCTCCAGTCATGAGGTCCCTTCCATCTGGGTGCCTAGTGGGGGGGGTCTGGTGTTCAGCTGCAGCCAGGCTAGGAGGAACTCTCACCTCCACGCGGCATACTCCTTTCACCTGGGTCTCAGGGTGATCTCGTATCTAGGCACAGCCAGAGTAGCAGGGACTCACCCCCCTAGGCAAGAGACTCCTCACATCTGTTTTTTTTAAGGGGGG
This sequence comes from Marmota marmota marmota, assembly GCF_001458135.2. Taxonomy (NCBI): domain Eukaryota; kingdom Metazoa; phylum Chordata; class Mammalia; order Rodentia; family Sciuridae; genus Marmota; species Marmota marmota. The sequence continues at coordinate 1,069 of NW_026006018.1, read as the reverse complement.
CTCCTATAGAGCTGTAGACAGAGTAACAGGGACTCACACCTCCACGGGGGAGACCCCTATCACCTGGGTGTCTGGGGGAACTCATATACCTACACAGGCAGGGTAGAGGGGACTCGCCCCTCCAAGCAGGATATGCCTCCTAAATGGGTGTCAGGGGAGTTAGTACACTGCTCCAACCAGGATGAGAGGGAACTAGCGCCTCCAGGTGGGAGACCCCTCCCACCTGAGTGTAGCAAGGATCTTGTATACCGCTGTAGACAGGTTAGAGGGGACTCATCTCTCCAAGAAAAGAGCCTTTCAACCTGGGTTTCGAGGGGAACTCATATACCATGGCAGCCAGAGTAGAGGGCACTCGCCCCGCCAGGATGGAGACCCTTTCCACCTGGGTGTCTGGGGGTGCTCTTATACCACTAAGTCAGGGTGGCAGGGACTCTCCCGTAGAAGAAAGAGACCCATCCCACCTGGGTGTCAGAGGAGCTCCTATACCACTACAGCCAGGTTAGAGGGGACTCAAACCTCTAGTCTGGAAACTCCTCCCTCCTTGGTTACTGGGGGAGCACTTATTCCTCCCAGCAACTCTGGTGAACCGTTCTAATTAGACCGTGGCCGCCATTAGAAGATGGCGCCGGCTTCCACTGTGGCCTGTAATAAACAACTCCTAATATGGAGAATTGGCACGCAGTCCCTTCCCACCCTATGAGAAAGGTCCACGTGGCAGCTTGGGATTGGTATGTGGGAGGCTTTATTAGGCTGTGCTTGGGCGGGGTCAAGGAAAGAAGATACATGAATCAAGGCCTGAATAAACTGTTGAAAGAAGATTCCTGAGTTGCGTCTTCCTTGTGGGCAAGGGGTCGCGACAAGTGGTGCCGAAACCCGGGAACCAGAACTTTCAGCAGTCAGGGGTGGTGCACCGATTAGTCCCAGGTGAGTGGGATCCGCAACCAAAGCGGGGTTAGTCCCAAGTAAGTGGGATCCGCGACCAAAGCGGGGCAGCAGCTGCATTGTGTACTTTCGCTTTTACTTTCGCTTTTGTTTTCTGTGTTTCTTTTGTTGTGTCATTTTGCTTTTG
>NW_026006017.1:0-5493 GCF_001458135.2 Marmota marmota marmota | reverse complement strand
GAGAGAGAGAGAGAGAGAGAGAGAGAGAGAGAGAGAGAGAGAGTTGTGTCCTTCTACTTGGAAGGTTTTAATAACATCTTTCTTTAAATCTGAAAATATTTTAGCTATTATTTTATGAATTCTTACCTCTTCCTTATTTTTCTTTCAAACTGATTTTCTTAGTCCTCCAATTAGATATTAGATATAAGATGTTAGACTTTGTAAAAAATTGTTCTTTTTAGTTATACATGATATTAGCATGTATTTTAACATATTATATATGCATGGAATATAACTTCCCATTCTTGTGGTTGTATAAGATGTGGAATTATACTGGTCATGTATTCATATATGAACATAGAAAGGTAATGTCTGATTTCTACTGTCTTTCCTATTCCCATCCCTCTCCCTTCCCATCATTCCAAAGTACTTCTACCTGCCCCTCTGCTGCTATTGTGTGTTAGCATTCATACATCAGAGCGAACATTCACCTGTTTGGGGGGATTAGCTTATTTTTTTAGCATGATATTCTCCAGTTCCATTCATTTACTGGTAAGTTTCATAACTTTATTCTTGTTTATGGCTGAGTAATACTCCATTGTGTATATGTACCACATTTTCTTTATCCATTTTTCTGTTGAAGGGCACCTAGGTTGATTCTATAGCTTAGCTATTGTGAATTGAGCTACTATGAACTTTGATGTGGCCTCTTCACCATAGTATACTAATTTTAAGTCCTTTCAGTATAAGCTGAGGAGTGGGATGACTGGATAAAATGGTGATTCCATTCCAAGATTTCTGAGGAATCTCCATACTTCTTTCCACAGTGGTTGCACCAATTTGCATACCCACCAGCAATGTATGAGTGACCTTTTTTCTTACATCTTCGCCAACAGTTATTGTTACCTGTATTCTTAATAATTGCCATCCTGAATGGAGTGAGATGATTCTCAGTGTAGTTTTAATTTGCATTTCCCTAATTGCTGAAGACCTTTAACATTTTTCATATATTTGTTGATCAATAGCATTTCTTCTTTTGTGAAGTGTCTGTTCGGTTCCTTTGCCCATTTAATGATTTATTGTTGTTGTTGTTAAGTTTTTTGTATATCCTGGGGATTAATGCTGTATCTGAGTTGCAGGTGACAAAGATTTGCTCCCATTCTGTAGGCTCTCTTTTCATATTCTTGATTGTTTCTTTTGCATTTAATAAGCTTTTTAATTTGAAACCATCACAATTATTTATACTTGATATTACTTCTTGTGCTTTAGGATTTTTGTTGAGGAATTCTGTTGCTAAGCTGACATGATGGAGATTTGGGCTACTTTTTCTTCTAGTAGGTACAGGGTCTCTGACCCACTACTTAGATTCCTGATCCACTTTGAGTTGAGTTTTGTGCAGGGAGAGAGATAGGGGTTTAAAAACAGATGTTAGACTTCACAGTTTTCTATTCTCATTTTTATACTTTCCAGTTCTTTGATGTATTTTGCTCACATCAAGATAACATCTTTACCCTATCTTCCAGTTTACCAGTTCTTTCTTCATTTTATTTTGAGTGTCCAAGATCTAATCTTTATTCTTATGTATTTTATTTCAGTATCTAGTTGTTCTTTTCTGAAGCTGCTTCATTTTTGTCTGTTTTAACTTTATCATATTTCCTTCACATTTGCTCTCTCTTTGAATGCTTATAATTTGTGTTTTGTATTTTTATATCTAATAACTTCAATACTCAGTTCCAGTATAAAGGTTTTATTTTGAAGACTTAAATATTAATTGGTCATTGCCATTTTTATTTAGTGATTTCTTAAAAAATATGCCTTACATGAAATATACATGAAATATTATACATGTGAGAATTTTCAAGTTCTGCTGTTCAACTATCTTTCTCTAAAAATGATTTGCCTTCTGTTTTTGTTTTTGCTATGCATTATTAAGTCAAATTTTAGATTGCTTACATGTTCATCTTTTTTATTATTATTATTTTTTATTTTTAACACAAAGACATTGTTAAGTATTGACTTAAAGTCATGAGAAAGAGCACTTACATTTAAAAATGTCCAAGGGAGAAGTTTTGTTCTTTGTTCACTTTGAATCATCTCTTTTACCTAAAAGCGAGACAAGGTGAGATCCACTGTCTATTCTAAGGGATAATTTTTTTCTACTTTATTCATTGAAGGGACTCTGTACCAGTTTGAGTAGAGCTCAAAGTTTCTTAAGAAAACACCATATTCCACATCTTCTAGTTGGCATGCAATTTTTGTATCATTACAAACATAACTTACAAGTATTCTTGATTCTGGTTTCTATTGATTTTTTTTGTCTCTAACTTAGCAATGTGTTTAAAGATAATTTTTAAACAAATTTTTTTTTACACTGTGTTAAAATAAGTAATGTGCTATTATCATTGAACATTTTCCCAGACATCTGGCCTACAATATTTTCAGAAACAGAAGGTCTGTTTTCATATAAATCCTTGCCCTATTAGATGAGGCCCCAACTATTTCATCTACTTCATTATATTATACATTTATTAAAGGGTATTAAAATGCAATTCACCAACATTGGATAATATATTATTTCATATTTTTTAGACATTTAGCTATCAAAATTTGACATGGCATTGAGTTTTTAAAATAAAATAATTCTTAATCTTGAATTCATTTCATAATTTTTATAAGTCTGCAATTAAGAAAAGGCAAATTTCAAAGTGTAGCTCTCTATACTACATGAAATATGAGCAAATGCTGTTACAATCATAACACATTAAAAAATTAAAGCTATTAATGAAGTATTATAAATATCCTTGTTATTAGGATTTTGCACAATATCAATCAAACAAATAATAGAATTTATGAAGAAATTAAAACAAGCAGGTATTACTGAAAACATATGCAAAATATTTATTTAACTCAGTGTTAGCCAAAATCAAAACATAATATCAATGGATGTTTTTTCATAATATGCTTTTCATATATTTTTACTTTGCCATGACCATAAGTTAATAAGGTAACATAAAGCACACATTTTTGAATGTTCATAATAAAAAATTATTATTTAATATAAAACAAATATACTGTATTACACTTGAAAGTCTTGAAAAACTTTAAGCATTTAAAAGCTTTAAGTTTCACCAGGATATCTCCAATGCCTAATTTATTTGGTGTAAATGTTGCTGATAAAATAACTAATAACTGAATTGACATGAGGACTTCCCTGTCTCTGGGTTCTTAGACACTCTCAGTCAAGTTTTTAAATGTATGCAAATTATCAGTATCTTCCTTAGAGCTGTTTCAAAGTTGTCATTCTCGTCTGGTCTCCATGCCTCTATATCCCACTAGATGTGACTTTCTGTATCCACAATTTCCAGGATCTGAGCTAAAGAAAACTCTGGTTCTACCTGTTCTTCATAAGCCTCTTATATACCCCATATGCCTAGGTAGTAATTCTTTTAACCCTGGTATATAGCTACCATCACTCTTTTTGTCAGAGGTACATGATATGAGAAGGGCAGACTATAAGCAGGATAAGTTATATTTTATTTGCTTTTTAGTAAAGCTGTCTTCTTTCTTTGCATACCTTGATGTACTTCCTTCCACTCCAATACATGACCTTTGATTTGCTTTTATCTCGTTCTCCATCAACATCTGTACTACTATCATTATCACTTTCACCTTGGGAATCTTTCTTCTTTTCTTCATAATCACCATCTTTGCCTGACAATTTGATTCGTTTCCTACAGCTCCACTGTCAATGATCTCAGTTCTCTGACTATGCCATTTCAGTTTTACTGGAATGAGGTCTTTTAAAAATTTTTATTTTTGACTGAACAGTTTCCTTCGACCTTTGTGATTCTGTTGCAAACTTCCTCTTGGTACTGTTTTGTTCATATCAACTTAACTATTTTGTCTGCAGCTTTGTAGAGTAGATAAGTTGATCCTTTTCAAGCTTGTGATACTGCTTTCCTTAAAAGTTTCACCTCACTCCTGTCAGAATGGCAATCATCAAGAATAGAGGCAACAATAAATGTTGGCAAGGATGTGGTGGAAAAGGTACACTCATACATTGTTGGTGGGACTGCAGATTGGTGCAACGACTATGGAAAGCAGTATGGAGAGTCCTCAGAAAACTGGGAATGGAACCACCATTTGACCCAGCTATGCCACTCCTTGCCTTATACTCAAAGGACTGAAAATCAGATGCTATAGTGACTCTATTCCTAGATAGAGCCATATCAATGTTTACAGCAGCTCAATTCACAATATCTAGAATACGGAACTAGCCTAGGTGTCCCTCAATAGATGAATGGATAAAGAAAATGTGATATATATACTCAATGGAATATTACTCAGCTTTAAAGAAGAGTAAAATTATGGCATTTGCCAGTAAATGGTTGGAGTTAGAGAATATCATGCTAAGCAAAATAAACCAATCCTACAAAACCAAAGGCTGAATGTTTTCTCTAATATGAGAATATAAATTCACAATAAGGCAGGGGGCACTACAGGAGAATAGCATGACCTTAGATTAGGTAAAGAGAAGTGATGGGAGGGGCGATGAGGGGATGTGGGAATAGAAAAGATAGTAGAATGAAACAGACATTATTAATGTATGTATATGTGTGACTGCATGACCAATATGGTCTGCATCATGTACACTCAGAAAATTGAGAAATCATGTCTCATCTATGTATGATATATCAAAGGGCATAAATTCATTCTACTGTCATGTATAACTAATTAAAACAAATTTTAAAAATTAAAAAAGTTTAATCAATCCTATGTCTTAAAATCCAGTGTGGTATCATCTTTACTATCTGTGATTTTGGTTCATTGCTACAAAAAAAAATGTTTCTTAGATATAGTTTTATATATATTTTTCATTTTTATATCATATTTTTCATCCTCAAAGAAGGTAAGCAGATTTTGATAATCTGGTTCTTTGCTCTGAATCCTAGATATTTTTAATGTTCTAATTCATTATTAGAAACTATCTAAACTATGTTTTTCAATAACTGCAAAATCGAAACTTGAAGACCTGAAGGCCATGAACAGTCTGATAAAATATATGTAGAGGTCAAGTTTAAAATGAGACTCTCCTTCTTCCCAAATTTGGTCTACTTTTTACAATGTTTTGACAAAGTTTGTAACTGAAATGATACATGACATTAATTTAACTGTATAATTTCTTTCTTAAAATAAGGCATAGTTTTTAAAGAAGAAGTTATTGATCCTTTTCAAATATCTAAAAAACTTTCAGCCTAATCATATGAAGACACAATAATGAAATTCTAAACTTCAAACTCTTTGGTTAGTTAACTGAAGCTTCATTATAGTAATTGATTATGTCTTATTAGTTGTAGTATTAATATTAAAATATTATTACTTGGTCTGTGGATCATTAATATACTGAGGCTCAAACTCAGCTAAAATTTTTATGAGACATTTCTATCTATATTTTCAGTTTGATACAGAAGATATATATATATATATATATATATATATATATATATATATAAA
>NW_026006016.1:0-5501 GCF_001458135.2 Marmota marmota marmota | reverse complement strand
GCACCCCATGCCAACTGACAAACCGTTCAACCATTAAACTGTAATAACTGTCAAACCACCCCCCCACCCCCGCTCTATAAATATGCAGAGCTGTTCCTCAATAAACGAGCATTTTGTCTGACAACCAGCCTTGTTCTTTCTTTCATTGATGCTCAAACCCGGGAGGGGGAATGCCTCGCTGCTCGAGGGCCCCCTCTCTCAAGGCTTGCTGTCCTGGTCCACTCTTTCGAGCACTGCTGCTACTCACACAACACCGGCTCTTCAGTAGGTGAGTTCCCCTATTGGGTATCCAACTTCAGACGGGCTATATGCAGGGGCTTTGACCATGATCGTCTGGCAAACCTCTGATGCCCGATCTGGAGGAGAGAACACACCCCACCATGACCTTCATGGTCACGGTGGACTCTCTGGAACCCGGTTCATGAGCAAGACGTACTGAGGGGTGGAAGAACAGGCACTCCTCTCTCTCTCTCTCTGCCACCCTCATCCCTCTCCTGACCTATGGGGGCCTCTTCTTCCCTCCCTGAATACTCCCCCTTATTAAATTCTGCACACAAGATTGGCCTTACGATCAATTAGACAATCAAAGTCAATGGCCCCCAGGAGGATCCCTAGATCCCGCAATACTCAGAGATCTGTTTAACTTCTGTGAGCGCTCGAAAAAGTGGAAGGAGATCCCTATGTTGAGGCTTTTTTCTCTTCTTCGTTCTCACACCCACCTATCCAGCAGATGAACCCCCTCCCTACCGACCTCCCGACCTCCCCTGTGGGCTCCGTCCAGCCCCTCAGGTGCTCCCCCTGACTCGGCTGACACCTTTAGTCCCCCCCCAAACTAGGTCCCACTCCCTAGTCCCACAAACCATGGCCCCCTTAAAAGAGGTTGCTGGACCTGAGGGCATTATCCAGGTACATGTCCCATTCTCTATGAATGACCTCACGCAACTTGAGCGAAGGTTGGGCTCATTCACCACAGAAGAGAGTTTCAGTGGGTCCTCCGGGCTTATAGCCTCATCTACCGTGATATATATATGTTATTAGCTAATACTCTCCTTCCTGAGAAACGTACCAGAGTCTGGGAACTTGCCAGAGCTCATTCAGATGAAACTCACCGAGTTAATCCCAATTACCCTCTAGGGCCACTTGCTGCCCCAGATCAAACTCCTGACTGGGATTATAATACACAAGCTGGCATACAGAGTAGGGACCGATTCTCCGCATGTATTATTGTTGGGCTCAAAAAGGCGGCACGTAAGGCCATCAGTTTCCAAAAATTACAAGAGATTCAAAAGTGATAGGAGACCCCATCGGAATTTCTGGATCGGTTACGAAAGCCCTTCAGCAGTAACCTAGATCCCGAAACCCCGGATGGCCGTCATGTCCTTATGACATATTTCCTCTCACAGAGCTACCCCGATATCCAGGCCAAACTAAAAAAGCTTGAACAAGGCCCTGACACCCCCAGACTGAGATCTTGGCGGTAGCCTTTAAGGTTTTTCACAACCGGGATGAGGAAATCGAGGGCCACAAGCACAAGGCCGAACACAATAAATTTCAGATGCTCGCCCAGGCCCTGCAGGGTGCTTCCTCAGGTCGCCGCCCATCACCACAGGTCAACCCCTGCTGCCCGCCCCCCATGCCTGCTTCAAGTGTGGCAAGGAGGGACATTGGGCCAGGGCATGCCCTGCACCATGCACTTTGGGTACCCCATGCCCTAAATGTCAACAACAAGGTCATTGGGGCTCTGACTGTCCTAGATCCAATAGGAGGCCTATGGCCAGGGAACCCTCCAAACTTCTGGGCATGGCAGTCAATTGACGGAGCCTTGGGTCCTTGTCCCGGCCATAACAATCAATAGACAGGAACCCAGGGTGCGGATTCAGGTGGATGGGCACAAGGTTGACGCTCTTTTTGACACTGGGGCTACCTTCTCAGTCCTGACAGAATTCTGGGGGAAAACAGTGCAGTCCACCTCTCCTATTGTCAGGGTAGGAGGAAAGACCATCTATCCAAGAAAGACTCCCCTATTACTCTGTTCCATAGACAACTTCCCATTCTCTCAGATGTTCCTAGTTATGCCCCAATGTCCAGTTCCTTTGCTCTGCCAAGATATTCTCTCTAAATTCAATACAACAATCAACATCCGGGCTCCTGGAATCAGTCAGGCTCCAGAATCGGCCTGTTCATCTTTTCTGGCCCTTTTGGCAGAAGACTGGCCATTCTGCTCCACTTGTGAGACTGACATGAAAAAGGACCCCTTACCTACGAACCTGGTTGACCTGATTGTATGGAATACCCACCCCCACCCCCCCACCGTTTCCTGCCTACCAGTTAACATTCATCTCAAAGATCCCAACACCTTCCCCAATCAGGCTCAATACCCCCTGTCCATAAAAGCTCTTCTGGGCCTACAACCTATTATTCAGGACCTTCTTAGCAAGGGGTACCTCTGTCCTACTCATTCCCATTACAATACTCCCATACTAGCGGTAAAAAAGCCCAATGGGTCCTATCGCTTAGTTCAGGACCTATGACTCATCAACACCTCCGTTAGGCCCATACATCCTTTGGTTCCCAATCCATACACCTTGCTGTGTCAGATCCCCCACACTGCCACCCACTTCTTGGTCATAGATTTAAAGGATGCTTTCTTCTCCATTCCCCTTGCCCCCGAATCACAAGATCTTTTTGCCTTTACCTGGACAGATCCCACTATCAGACATTCTTGACAAGTAACCTGGACTGTTCTTCCTCAGGGATTTCGAGATAGTCCACACCTCTTTGGACAAACCTTGGCCTCCAACCTCCAATCTTTTCACCCCAGTTCCCCAAATCTACCCTCTTGCAATATGTTGATTAAAATACCCCACACAGCCATTAGGGCTACAGTGGCCCTCAGGGACTCCTTCCTTGGGCAGATTCAAAAGTCCTAGTCCTCTCACCTTTAAGACTCGGCCGCTAGAGAGACGCTTACCCTCCCCTTCCTCTCTCTTGCTCTGCCTCTCTCTCTCCCCTCTTTCCAGCCCTGGGGGTATCTGGCCTCTCCAGGAGGGGTTCCAAAAAGCCTTGGCCAAGGTCTCCCATGGCTCTGGCTCTGGCCAGGACGAGAGCTTCGACTGTCAGGATTTGTTGACGACCAATCTCTGCAGCTCGAACCTGCCACTTAGGCACTCCTGATTTTTGGCTCTAGTGGGGACTCTCCTTTTGCCAATAAATCAGTTTCCTCCTTCTCTGCGTCCTCTTCCCTCCTCCTTACATGGGTAATGTGTCCTCTCTGCTGGTCGACTCTCCCCTACAATGCCTCTTGGATCAAATATAGCACCCAGGCCTGGCCCACTTATCCCTTAGACAACCAAAGCAGATGGCCCCTTTTTGGGTCCCTGGATCCCTCCAATCTAAGGGAACTCTTCCAGGCTTTCTTCTTACTTCAATCCAATCCTGCTCTCTGCACCTCTTGCAAACCTCTACAAATTCTTCTAGCTCGTCCAAAGGGCGCTCAACAGATGACACAGTTCTCCTACTTAATTTCTTGGCCTTAAAGGGATATCTCTCAAAGGAAAAAGGCCATTACGAGAGACAGAGACAGAAAACAGATTATTGTGTCTATACCTACACCAAAGACCAAAGATGACATACTTTCCTTCTTGGGTTTGGCTGGGTACTTCAGTGCCTGGATTCCTAATTTCTCCCTCCTCACCAGGCTACTATATAATCTGGCCAAGGGCCCCCAAGATGATCCCCTACCTTCAGTGGTAGGAAAGCCCTTTACAATCCTTAAAAAGGCCCTTCTCTGGGCACCCACCCTGCATCTCCATGACCTCTCCCGACCCTTCACCCTCGATGTACATGAGAAACAGGGACAAAGTCTGGACGTTCTGGATCAGGAATATGGCCCCACATTTGCACCAGTGGCCTACCTATCCAAACAGCTTGACCCCACCTTCAGGGGCTGGCCCCCATGCCTCAGAGCCCTAGCAATGGCCCTGACCTCCAGAAAGAAGCATACAAGCTTATCTTTGGCTCCCTGTTAACCATCTCATCTCCTCACCATCTAAAGGATTTCCTAAAATCCCTCCATCTCTTTTCAGTCCTTCTCTCCATTAAAACCTGCCTTCCTCCTCCCATCTTCTCCCTCACAAGATCCCGTCCACAAATGCTTAAAGGTATTAGAGATGATTTTACCCTGCCCTACCACCATTTCTGAGGGACTCCTGACCTCTTTGGACCTCATCTGGTTCTCAGATGGTAGCTCCTTTATACACAAAGGGGTTAAAGTGGCGGGGTATGCTATCATTTCCCTCTCATCCATCATAGAGGCAAAACCTCTCCCACCCAATACCACCAACCAACAAGCTGAACTCATAGCTGTCACAAGGGCATGCGAGCTAGCGGAGGGAAATATACAGATTTCAAATATGTCTTCCATATCCTTATCTCCCACGCAGCCATTTGGAAAGAAAGGGGGCTATTGACCACCAGAGGGACGGCAGTAATTAATTCCACACTTATTTCTGGCCTACTACAAGCCTCCAGGCTGCCTTCCCAACTGGGAATAATCAAAGGCCCACCAAACTGACTCCTCCCTTACTACTATGGGGAATTCCAAGGCCGATCAAGCGGCTCCAACAGCCGCCCTACAGAGCTTTACCTCCTCTCTGCTGCTCTTCGTTACCACTGGGGATCGGCCCAAAGATCCCCAACAACTCTTCCAGTTTCTTCACTCTCTATTCCATTCTAGTCCACAGAGTCTCACTACTTTCCTTCACTCCTTTTTCACCCTTTCCCCACGCGATAAGACCCTCCTACAACAGATCACTTCCGCTTGTCAGATCTGCCAGAGAACCAATACCAATAAGCCTTTCCCTTCTCATCAGGCCCGAGGTCATACCCCAGCTGCAGATTGGCAGATTGATTTCACCAACATGCCCCGAGTAAAAAACCACAAAATATCTTCTTGTATTGGTAGATACTTTTTCGGGATGGGTTGAAACCTTTCCCACTTCTAACAAACGGGCCTCTACGGTAGTTGACTCACATAATCCCCCGTTTCGGGATGCCCACTTCTATCCAATCAGACAGTGGCCCAGAATTCACCTCGCAGGTAACTCTGGGACTGGCTCATGCGATATCACTCCCTTGGCATTTCCATTGCCCTTACCGCCTCCAGGCTTCCCAAAAGGTTGAAAGGACCAATTGGTCCCTTAAAGAGACCCTCACCAAGATCACCATGGAATTAAGCCTGGACTGGGTAAAGGTGCTCCCCTTGGCTTTATTGCACATTAGGGCCTTGCTAAAGAAGCCTTCTAATCTCTCACCTTTCCAACAAGTCATGTATGGCTGTCCCCTCATTCCTCCTGGATTGCCTACAGAACCCCTACCTGTTGAGAGCCACAGCCGAAGTGGTCCCAGCAAACTTCCAGCTGCCAGCAAACTTCCAGCTGCCGGCTGATGATTGGCTCACAGTGGCCCCAGCAACATCTAGCTGATTGGCTCCTCTTTGGTGA
>NW_026006015.1:0-5502 GCF_001458135.2 Marmota marmota marmota | reverse complement strand
AAACACACACACACACACACACACACACAGAGAGAGAGAGAGAGAGAGAGAGAGAGAGAGAGAGAGAGAGAGAGAGAAAGGAGAAGGGAACTTATACCTCTGAGTAGAGCTATCGGTGAAATAAGAACACCAATATTAACCAATAAGCTCTTCATAGAGACTATCATTGCTCTCCAAGTTTCTGTAGATTCTCTTCCAGCAACTCCCAAACAATTATATGAAGTGTCTGTAGTAAAGCAGACTCCATTGGGTCCTCTTTGCTCATTTCGATGTTCCCCTCCCCCAGACTGTCAGGGTGATAGTTACACCTTGTGGTTGCTGCAATCCATTCATGCTCATAAAATTTGCTGGGTACTGTAACAAAATCATATGGCTATAGAATTCCTAGTGAAAAGTTCATGGTGATGCTTTATCACTATTTGCTTTCCCTGCTTGGAATGGAAACCAAACAAACACATCCTTCTTTCTGAAATTACTCTCCTATGGACTCAGTGGAATTGCTATACAAAGCCAAGAGCTGTTCTGCCAGAAATCAAAGTCTTTACCTCACAGTAGGGGATTGGTTATTGTCTAACCACAAAGAGGAGCTTCACAAAGGCTGGTGTCACAGACCATGGGTAAGGTTGAAGAAATCCTTAATTTTGTGCCTTCTGCTCCAGAAAAAAATACTGAAAAGGTCCTTCTTCATTCACTGTCAATTCAGTTCACCAAGCATTAACTTAGGTTCTATGAGGAATAAAATAAAAAGTCCCTGCCCTTAAAGAGTTTAAAGTCTACAGAGGAAGAAGTACACTTGAAAGGAGTTATGAGAATAACACAGTGGTTGAAGAGTGACACAAAATGCTGATTGTCGAGGAAAGATATTTTTTTTAATTTTTAATTTTTTTTTAGTTGTTGATAGTCTTTTATTTATTTTACGTGTTGTTGAGAATCGAACCCAGTGCCTCGCACATGCCAGGCAAGTGCGCTACCACTGAATCACAGCCCCAGCCCAGAGAGAAGATAATTTTAAACCATCTTGTTATTATGTATGTCAGGCCAACAGACTGGCACCATTTTTTTTCACAGCTATGTTGTCACACATCCTGTCTAGTCCAATAAACATCCCCAATGTAATTACTTCTTTGATGGAAACAACAAGGTATTTTGCCAGTATGAACAGAGAAAGTAGAAACTCAAGTAGGAAGGAATGAGATACTAGGAAAGACAGAAGACATTTTCTATTTACCAAAACAGAAATGACCCCTCGTTTTTATTCTAAAAACCTGATTTAGCAGAATTCAGTTGGAAAAAACTGAATTGAAAAGGACCTAAGAAGTTATCTCAATCAACCACCATATAATGCTTGGATTCCCTTAATAATATATTTGCTAAACATGTCCCCAAGTAAGATATTGAAAAGTTTTATGGGAGAAAATTCTACTTAAACTAGGTCCTAAATCATTGAAGTGTGTGTGTGTGTGTGTGTGTGTGTGTGTGTGTGTACATGCGCATGCACAAATACATTGCTGGAGACCAAACTCAGGGACTCTCACATGCTAAAAACATTGAATTTTCTTTTGTGGGGCTAGAGATAGAACCCAGGGCTTCATCATACAAGACAAGCCCTCTACGACTGAAGTGTTCCCCGAGTCCCTAAAAATACTGCATTTTGATGAATGAAATCAAACATAAATAAGGATGAGGAAATGACAAAATCTTAAAGGTTTTAAGAAAGTAGAGGGTATCTGCAGAGGATAAAGTTAGAGACTGCATGGAGTATACAAGAACATAATAGGAAGTGTGAAGGATGAGAACAGAATCTTCATAGGTGTTAGATCATGAAGACTTTTGAATACCAGTCAGAGAGTCCAGATTTGATTCAATATGTAATAGAGAACTAAATAAAAACCTTAAAAAATCACTTTCCCTTTATAGAAGGGGAAAGACATTATTAAAAATGGATTTAGGGCTAGAAATATAGCTCAACTGGTAAAGTGTTTGCCTTGCATGCATAAGGCCGTGGGTTCAATCCCCAGCACCACCAACAAATGGATTTAGAAAGGTTAATCTGGCAGTACAGTACAGTGGAGAACAGATTGCACAAGAGAGACTGGAGGCAAAAGTTAGGCATTTGAAGTACCTGGGCAAAAGGTAAGAATTCTAGTTATTGCATAAAAGTATAGATAGAAAAGGGACAGAATTTCATAACTATTCCAGAATGGGACTTGATGACATGTGAGTGGGTATGTGTATCTCCAACATTGAAGGCTTTTCAAAGAGCTACAGTACCTATCATTTCCTCCAATTCCTGTAATAGTGCTGTAAAGTAGGTAAGACAGGTATTTCATCCCCATTTTCTAGATAAGGAAGTACAACCAGACATTCCAACTTATGAAAAGTAGGTGTCATATTGAATAAAATCAGTCTCAGGACCAAGGCAGGTATCCAGGCCTTCTGATAAACAGAACAATACACTTCCCTTAACACTCACAATCCTACACATGTATTTCCTGGCTTTGTGCAATACTCTCCCAATAAGAAAACTTCTCTTTCCTCTTGTAAATGCTCTTGTCTGCTGAGTATAAATTGTTCATGACAGTCTAACCAACTTTCATTAGCTTGTTTCCTTATCATAAAAATAGCTCCAGCTCAGGTAATCCATTCCCCTGTAGCACTTTAATCTCACCTGAACCATATTGCTCTTTTGATGGAATAGCACAGATGCAAGAGCATTATTCACTCAGCATTCCCACAAGATGAGTGGTTGCTTGTACAATGGTAGTAGGGAAGCCTGTATTACAATTAGAATAAACAGTTCCTTTCCTTTCAACTATTGATTTTCAGGATTTCTGCTAGAAATAAAATAAAAACCTAAAAAAATCACTTCTGAGGTTATTAAAATTGTTTCCAAATGAAAAGCGATGTGATGACTCATGGCTAAATGTTGCCCCTGAGAACAGACAAAAGTGGACACAGAGGAACCTGCCAGATCAACTCCAAGCAGAAGACAGGAGCATTCCATTGTCTAGGGGCAAAAAGCAGAGGAGTTTTCAAGAATATACCAAGACAGACTGGAGAGTGTCCTGCTAAGTAAAAGCCACTAGATTTGGAAAGTCAAGGGTCAAATGTTCTCTCTCACATGCAGAAGCTACAGAGAAAAAAAAAAAAGAATGTGGGGGGGGGAGTGAAGTATTACATAAATATAGTAGGGAAAAGAGTGGAATACAGGAAGGGGATTGAGGGGGAAGGAGAAGAGGAGGGAAAGGGGAAACACTGGGGAATGAAATAGAGTAAATATGTTCTGTGATATATGAATACATCCCAATGAACCCCATTATTATATATAATTATAATGAGGTAACAAAATATAATAAAAAGAACTTTCAATAAAAAAGAATGTACCAAGACAATGGGTACCAAGTTACGATTAGCTAGGAGAAATAATTTTGGCATTCTACTGCACATTAGATTGACTATAGTTAATAAAAATGTATTGTATAGGGGCTGGGGATATAACTGAGCTGGTAGAGTGCTTGCCTCACATGCACAAGTCCCTGGGTTCAATCCTCAGAACCACAAAAAAAAATGTATAAATTTCCAAATAGCTAGAAAAGATTATTTTTAATATTTCACCACAAATAAATGACTTTTGAGAAGATTACTATGTTAATTAGCTTGATTAATGGTGTGCTTGTTATAAAAATAAACAATATGGAACAATATAAAATATACAATGTATGCAAGTGTTAAAACATCACATGGTATAATTACTATCTATTAAAAATAAAATTATAAAAAGAAAGAATGTACTGAGAGATCTTCAAGAAAGTTCCAAAGACCACATTGCAGGAAGGGAACTGGGGTTAAAAAAAAAATCACATGGTTCAGTCAAGCATGAAGGAATAGCAACATGAGTTATGGATTAGGCCATTACTTCAGGATTTTTGCCTCTTATTTACAGTAAGAGTTTGGCCTCCTGATGTCACAGAGTAATGATTCAGATCTATGCCATTTATACTTTTTCCCCTATACCCAAAAACTTTTTTCTGTCTATGTCTATCTACTTTATCAATGTCTCAAGGAATATATTTTAGGATTTTAGGTTAAGGTTGAGAAATTTTGTATAAATGTATCAACCACTCAGAAATAAAGAATTTATAAATCATATCATGGGACATACTAAGTCTCAATGATCTTAAGTCATAAATGCATTCATCTTTAGGCTACCAACTCACAATAACAACTTCCTATTGGCTTTCCTTGGTGATTCAAGCACAGTCATGCAAGCCAAAAGCCCATAAGCCTTAAGATAAGTAATGTCTGCTGGGCTCTTGGGCAAAAATACTGAAGTAATGGCTTAATCCATAACTCATGTTGCTGTTCCTTCATGCTTGATTGAACCATGTGATTTTTTAAATCTCAATTCCCCTCTTCCAAATGTGGTCTTTGGAACTTTCTTAAAGATCTCTCAGTACATTCTTTCTTTTTATAATTTTATTTTTAATAGATAATAATTGTACAATATATGGGATACCATGTGATGTTTTAATACTTGCATACATTGCATGCTGGTAAAGAAATGGCAGGTCTAGACAGTAAGCTCAACACCACCTGTGCATTTTACCATATTGCTTAGTCACTATATTTCTCAGTTGTGTCCCTGCCCTGAGCCCATTAAAAGGGTTCCACCAGGCTGCTAATGGGAGGCAATGGGACATGGTGAAAAGATTACTCAACATGAGAACCTTAGAGACCTGGGTCTAAGTCTTTAAGACTTATTTCATGTCTTTCCTGAAGTAATTCACTTCACTCTGAACCCCAATGCCTCATCTATAAAGATTTTGCCCACTTATTTTACAGATAGTGTGGTATAGAACTGTGGTTCCCAACCTTTCATTAGGCAGTAAAATCTTTCTTTTCTCTTTCCCAAATGAAATCCTAGTTGAAACCCTAATACCAGAGGAGCAGGCAGAAGTGAATCTAGCTTTTTCAAAGAATCCCTGAAAAGTTCACCTCCTGGGCCTCCACTGCCCCTGCTGGCCCTGTGGAAAGTTGCTTGAAGATCACCTGACCCAACAGAAAGAAGTTGTCAGAAATAAAACATCAAGCTTTAGCTTACCAATAACTGGCTCAAACCCTATATTGAAGCCATATCTCCTCAGGTTTAGATTTTTATACCTGATAAAATTCTACCCCACTTTTCTTTCAAAATGGTAAGATTCAGAACTCTTTTCTGTAATTCATATCTCAGCATGAATAAAGAAGCTAAAAAGGATTGTTTTCTTTTTACAAAAAGAATATAGATTTCTTGCTTTTATTGATCATAAAATGTAGGTGTGCTTGTTATAAAAATATAAACAACATGGAACAAGATAAAATAGAAAAGGAACTGTCCCCCTAGAATCTCCACTCACACCTGTCACCAGATAAATAACTGCTGACCTTTGGTAAACATCTTCCCAGACTTCTGTGAGTGAATGTGTGTGTGTGTGTGTGTGTGTGTGTGTGTGTGTGTGTGTG
>NW_026006014.1:0-5504 GCF_001458135.2 Marmota marmota marmota | reverse complement strand
TCCTTTTCTAAGGAAGTTTTTACAAGATGACTAAAGGCTAAACATGTTATTTACTTCAAGATAAGCAGATGGAAATTGTATCTCTTCATCTCCAAAGTTCCCTTGATGTTTGTGCTACTTAAGTTTCCAAAATCTCCTTGTATTACTTGAAGAATGACTTCTTCTCCCCCCCACACCTTTTTTTGGCACAAATAATGGCCATTTCATTTTTTCATTTTTTTTTTCAAAAATAACTCAGTACCTTTTATGATCTTGAGAAAACTTTTAGATCTATACTAAATGGTTTAAGTAAAAGATGTTACCTTTGTTTGTAGGATGTGCCAAACTTTGGTGTCATGAAGTCAAATTCTATTAATGTCTTCTATCACTTTCCATCTCTGGATGAACCATTGTTGATTGTTTTAGAAAAGACAGATCCCCTGATATATTAACTCATTTATATACATAGCTATTTCCAATTAAATGGAAGCTCATTTTATTTTTTCCCAGGAAAAGGCCGACCATGTATCATTTCAACTACATTAATACTATGCATTCTTTTAGAAACCACTAACATTATGAGCATATGGACATTTTTAAAGCAGCTGCTAGGGCTGTTAATAAAATGCTAATAAAATAAGAAAAACAAAGACTGTTTCAAAAAGATGTAATTTTCCTGAATATAATTGTTTTCATTTCTCTAATATTCTTAAATAGATTCATTTAACGGATTTGAATGTGTCAAGACCTCATGAATAATGCATGATTCCATCCAACAAACATTTATTGAGTGCCCACTATGTGTCAGATCCTGAGCTGTGCACTGGGGGAGAAAGAATGAATAGACCTAATCCTTCCTCTGTGGAGCCCCCCTCCCAGGCTGGAGTAACAGCCCAGTAAACACACAGATTGCTCTTCAATACCATGTGTGCACCCAGAGCTTCAAGGACAGGGGAGGAAGCAGCTCAGGCAAGTTTTACAGGGACATTAGTGCACAGGCTGAGCACATGAGAATGAGGTCATGGTTTGATTTTGTGCACCATTTTATCCCTGATATCTAGTGTAGATACATATTAAGGAATTCACAAGTATTTTTTTTTTTTGTGTAACACTATTCTCTTAGTTTTAAACAATTTAATAATTTTTAAATACATTATATATTAAAGATATATTTCAAGTCTGATAAAATATTTCATGCATGAAATTATTATGATTTCTATCATAATAAACCACAGGTTTGTCATTTAATATGTAAGCTATTATTCTCCCTTGGCAAATTGTCTATGATACAGTTGAGAATTCTTTATAATAGTAGAAACTTGTGGTATGTATATTCTTTTTTTTTAATTTTTTTTTATTGGTTGTTCAAAACATTATAAAGCTCTTGACATATCATATTTCATACATTAGATTCAAGTTGGTTATGAACTCCCAATTTTACCCCAAATACAGATTGCAGAATCACATCGGTTACACATCCACATTTTTACATAATGCCCTATTAGTAACTGTTGTATTCTGCTACCTTTCCTATCCTCTACCATCCCCCCTCCCTCCCCTCCCATCTTCTCTCTCTACCCCATCCACTGTAATTCATATCTCTCCTTGTTTATTTTCCCATTCCCCTCACAACCTCTTATATGTAATTTTGTGTAACAATGAGGGTCTCCCTCCATTACCATGCAATTTCCCTTTTCTCTCCCTTTCCATCCCACCTCATGTTTAATGTTAATCTTTTCTTCCTGCTCTTCCTCCCTGCTCTGTTCTTAGTTGCTCTCATTATATCAAAGAAGACATTTGGTATTTGTTTTTTAGGGATTGGCTAGCTTCACTAAGCATAATCTGCTCTAGTGCCATCCATTTCCCTCACAAGTATTTTTAATGAAATGAGTTTGTGATTTCAAAAAATGCATAACAATTTCCAGGCAATAATATGAGAAGGAAAATTCCATGCAGGGACCTTGTTTTGTGAAGATGCTGTAAAAATGTAGGTCATAGGGGGTCTGGCTCAAAGTAAGCCAGTGTGAAACTCTGAATTTAAGCCAGAGTTAGTTTCTGACTTTCACTTTGCTCCTCAGTATAGTGCTGTCTTGTGAGTCAAAGCCAATTTCATGGCTTATCTTACTCTGATCCATCCCACAGGTCTTTTATCAAGGTCCTTTTTTTAAAAAAAAAAAGATAATTTATTATGATTTGATATGTTTGGTCTTTTATAACTGTAGAATACCTAGAATACTTGTGTTTATTACTTCTATTGATTGTTTCATACTTCCCCCTCCAATAATATGTTTTCATCATCTCTATAATTATTAATGTATAAGAGAACCACATAGATACTAATTAATGCATTCTAATGTACAGATTGACACACAAATACTTGCAAGAGTAAATTATAGTCTTTGGAGGGCATGGATTCATTGTTCTTAATAAGTAGAAAAAGGTACACTGTACTGACCTTACGTTGCATGAGTCATGCAAAAAAACAGTGCAAATAGTATTACCAGCTGCAGGAAGTTCTCTCTCTCTACACCTCTACATTTAAAACTCCATGTCGTGGAATCTGTGCTGGGTATTTTCACATTTATAATCTCATTTTGTCCCTGTAACTACCTTTGAAATAAATTTTGACCCAATATCTTACATGGGAAGACTAAGGCTCAGAGAGATGTAGTAACTTACCAAACATCACCTTGACAGCCAATGGCAGAGGCAGGACTAATCCCCACAGGGTGTGACTTTTGCTTCTACTTCTTTCATGTCACTCCATTTCCATGAACCTAGGCACAAGGCAGAGAAGTGCCAATGGAGAGTACTGTGATGGGATTTGAAAAGAGGACATCACTTCCCTGAAGTGACTCAATATATACGTGTAGCTTCAGAAGGACACATCTCCCCCTGTGCTGCCTTCTCCCCTGCAGACAAGATTGTTCAATTCTAACTCAAAAACACACAGTGGCCCTCCCCCTGAAGACTGAACCAAGGGAACTGTGAAAAAAGTAATTTGAGTAGTCCTATCCTCCACATGTGTTCCCATTTGTACTTGTACTTAATTCAGATATCATGTGCATGCATGTAAGTGTGTGTAAGAGAAAACAGGGGAGAGAGCAAGCTCAGGGGTGTGTGTGTGCACACGCACATGTATGTAAGTGCCTGTTAAGTCTTTTACCTATTTATCAAAAGTTAAGTTTTCCTTTTCCTAACCCTAACCCTAACCCTAACCCTAACCCTAACCCTAACCCTAACCCTTTGAAACCCAGGGACTCACACATGTTACCTCTACCACCAACCTATACTCCCACATCTTATTTTTTCTTAATAAGTTGTAGAAGGTTTTAATTTTAATAAAGTCCAATCTGTCAATCTATTCTTTTATGGTTTCAGTTATTTCAGTGCTATTTAAGAATTTTCTGCTTGTCTCATGGTCAGTAAGATAATCTGCAATTAATGTTCAAAATGATATGGTTTTTTCCTTAAAACAGATCAGGTCTTTGATCCATCTGATGTTAATTTTAGGAATAACATGACAGAGAGGTAAAATTTTGGATTTTTTTCCCAATGATCCAGTAGCACTTATTGAAATGAGCCTTGAATGTGTGTATGAGTGTCTTTGCCTCTCTATTCTGTATTCTCTTGGTGTCATATTTGTCTTTCTTTATCTTAATATCACATTACTTATTTTCTGTAAATTTATAAGTCTTAATATCTCATAGTTCTGATCTTCTAATTTTGTTTTCTTATTCAAAACTGTCTTTACATTTCTTGACTCTTCGTGTTTCCATATAAATTTTAGAATCAGTTGTCAACTTCTGAAAAAACCTTAATCCGGTTGAGTCTTCTAATCCATAATTATGGTATATTCCAGCTTTGATTTATGTCTTCTTTAATTCTTTCAGTAATGGTTTGTAGATTTCTTTGCAGAGGTCATGCATCCCTTTATTTAGATTTATTCCTAATGACATCTTGGAATGAGAGGATAAATAAAATCACTTATAAATTTTATTTTAAAAATATTTTCTAGTATAATAACAAGAAGTTTAACAACCCCATATCAATGCCTATAGTAGATTTACTTATTAATTTTATCTGTAAATATTTTTATGCAAAAGCCATATCATTTGCAAATAATGACAATTTATTTCTTCCTTTAACATTTTACTTATTTATCTCATTGCATTGTATAGGGTCTTTGACACAATGTTGAGAAAGTGGTAATACTACCCATTTTTGTCTCATTCTTTATCTCAGGATTTTCAGATAACTTCAACAAAATCAAAGTAAGAAACTTATGCTTTATTAAAAATTAGCTAACTTTTGTATTTTGAATAGATACAGAATTACATGCTTTTACTTTATTGACATGATCATATAGTTTTTCTTATTTTATAATATATTGAATTATGTTCAGTGATTTCCAAATGGCAAACCAACTTTGCATTAAAATATCATTTGTCTTGGTGCATTAATGTTTTACATATACTTCTGGAATAAATTTTCTAGTACTTGTAAAGGATTTTTTTAATGTATGTGTTTAGAAGACAGATTACACCATGGTGTTTCTTTTTTGTAATGTCTTTAGTATCAAAATTATGCCGATTTTATGAAGTAAGTTGAGGGATTTTCCTTCTATTTTTAATTCCTGAATAAATTTGTGATAGACTCGTGTTATTTCTTCATTAAATTTTAGGAAGAATTCATTGATGAAGCCATCTGGTCCTAAAAATTTATATTTTGGGACTATTTGTATTAGAAGTTTAATTTCTTTAATAGACTACTATTCATATTCTATATTTTTTCTGTATTAGTTTTAATACATTGTTTTTGAATGAGTTTGTCTGGTTTTTCTACATTTTAAAAATGTTTTGGTATAAAGTTGTTCGTGACATTCTACAATTCCATTTTTCCTGTTCGAATATTTTTTATTCTTGACATTGTTTATGTGTTTTCTTGACCAGTTTTGTTGAAAGTTTATCAATCTTTATTAGTTTTTTAAAAAATCAAAATTTGGAATTTGTTGATTTTCTCTTTGAATAGTAATTATCTGCAATTTAAGAAACTATTTTCTTTTTTCTAAACCTTTTGGGTTTAATTTGCATCTTCCCCTAGGCATCTTAATATGAAAGCATAGATTAGACAAAGGGGAATGAAAGGAAGAGAAGGGGGATGGGAATAGGAAAGACACTAGGATGAACTGGACATAACTGGAATGAAAGGATAAATAAGTGTTTCTTTTCTTCTAGAGTATGCATTTAAATCTGTACATGTTTTTCAATATATTGCAGTAGCTGTGTCCCACAAGTTATATTCTGTACCCCAGCTGTTTTGCATGTAGTCTTTCATTATTATTAATTTCAATACATTACTAGTTTATATTGTGATTTCTTCTTATATTCATGGATGTTTGGAAGTATTTTGCTTAAAATCTATCCAATATTTTGGATTTTTTTTTGTTTATTTCTTAACAATTAATTTGTATCTATATTACACAATGGTCAGAGAATGTACTTTAAATGACTTCAATCCTTTGG
>NW_026006013.1:0-5504 GCF_001458135.2 Marmota marmota marmota | reverse complement strand
ATATATATATATATTTTTTAATTACTAAAGAAAAAATGAATGGATTAGGTACATATGATAATTTATGATCTCTGGTTATATTCTACTGAAAATGAAGTGCCTGTATATTTCTGCTGTAACACACTAATGGAGTGTATTTAATCTGCAGTCAATCAATGCATGAAAGTTTGTTAAGTAAGGAGCTGTCATTGCCTTCTCAGCATTCACTATTTAATACTCCTAAATTGATATCTTCTCTGAGAACACTGTGCAATGTAACTATAAAATAGGCTTCTGTTCCATCAGTAATTGAATTGAGCTCTTCTTTGAAAGATTATCTTAATTATAGTGAAATGAGGAAAACAAATTGAAACTTAGTTAGATTTAAAATATGATTTATGAATTTTAAAATATTGAACACTGTTTTATACATGTTTCATTAACATTAATGGGAAATATGCAGCTAAAAGAACATGCAATATCTACAAATTTTACACTTAAGTAGTTACTTTTATTCCTATTTTTGTAATGAGTGGGGAATTTGGTAGGATTATTTCAAATGGAGCTGGTATCCAAAATGCTAATAATGTGTTCTGCTCCAGATGAACATATCTATACCTATATTATTCATCTTGGTAGCCACTGGCTACATATGACTATTTAACTTTAAAGAAATTAACACTGAACAAAATTTAAAATTTACCCCATGGGTTGCATTATGCAGATATCAAGTTTTCAGTAAACACTTGTTGATAGTGGCCACTGTATTAAACAGTGCAGATATTAAACACTGAAATTTCTATTGGACAGCCTTAAACTAGGTTTTAGTGGAAGCTGCTGATAGCTCTAACTTGTTCCATATCTAATATCCAACATAAGACCTTCTAATAAACTGGAATAAAATATTTTAAAATAACATATTATTTTATTAATACACCAGTTTATTTGGGGGTGCCTTATAAGGAGCTCCAAATCCTCATTTCAACAGCCTCCATGACATCTCTACTAGAAATTTCTATATGCTTCAAACATATTGCTATCAAAAATTTTGCTCATCGTCTACATAGTCTTCTTCAAAACTTCTGTTTTCTTGCTTTTACTATTTGTATTTATGCAACTACCATCTCCACAGTTCAAAAACTCTAGAAAGTCATCTTTCCTTTCTTTTTTCTCTTCACCTTTCTATATGACCAGACTTCATAAATTTCAGCACACATTGTGTGTGTGTGTGTGTGTGTGTGTTGCTTTGTCTCTTCCTCCTCCTACTCTCCTAGCCTCTAGCCTATCAATCTCCTTTCTGCACACCCATCTTCCAAAAAAAAAAAAAAGACAACACAGCCTTCTGAGAGCATAGATAAGAGGACAGATCTAACTAAAGTGTGATTGCTAACTACCTAGGACTGCACTAAGCAGCTTTATAATCATTTTCCCATGCTGCCAATGCCCCTCATTATGCCTTGAAAAATACTGTGGTGATTTTAAGGAATCTCAATGAATAAGTTTTAGAAGTCTTTTCCAAGTTCTGAGTTCAGGGTTTTTAATCTTAGTGACCTTCAGTTCCTGCATCTATAAAGTGAACGAAAGAAAACTTACTTGTAGGGATAACTTAGAGATCAGAACTAGAGCATGTAAGAAATTGTTGCTGTTAATTTCATCAACCACAGTAGTAGCAGCAGCCTTATCACCAATTTGACTCTAGCCTCCAAGTCTCTAGTCACATTCTCAAAGACATTTGAATAGACATATCGGTAAAGAACCCTGTGTTTCATTTCACTGGAGAAGAAAAATGGATCAGACAATGCCCCATCCACTTGCCATGACCAATCATATCAATAAGGAGTAGCCTCAGGATACCAATTACCTTCTCATTACCAGTAAATATTACTCAGTAGTTGTATAAACCAAATATAATAAATGACCTTAACTTGCTTTTATAATATTTCTCAGCTTAGTGCAAAGATTTCCATTGTACTCTTTCTACATCCTGATACAGATATAGCATGTACAGTTTTCATGCATGTATTATTGTTGCAGTACTGAGGCTGCCCAGGTGA
Source organism: Marmota marmota marmota (assembly GCF_001458135.2). NCBI lineage: Eukaryota > Metazoa > Chordata > Mammalia > Rodentia > Sciuridae > Marmota > Marmota marmota. The sequence continues at coordinate 3,471 of NW_026006013.1, read as the reverse complement.
TGATATCCCATTAGTACTAAATAAAGTTTAAATGAAGTATTACTATAAGGCTTATTTCCACTGGCTCCACACATGTACTTAGGGTAATGATGTTCATCTCATTCCACCATCGTTTCTATCCCCATACCCCCTCCCTTACCCTCCAAACCCCTTTCCCTATCTAGAGTTCATCTAATCCTGCCATGCTCCCCCTCCCAACCCCACTATGAATCAGCCTCCTTATATCAGATAAAACATTTGGCATTTGGTTTTGGGGGATTGGTTAACTTCAATTAGCATTATATTCTCCAACTACATTCATTTATCTGCAAATGCCATGATTTTATTCTCTTTATTGCTGAGTAATATTTCATTGTGTATATATACCATATTATCTTTATCCATTCGTCTACTAAAGGGCATCTAAGTTGGTTCTACAGTTTAGATATTGTGAATGCTGATTTTAAGTCCTTGGGTATAGACCAAGGAGTGGGATAGCTGGGTCAAATGCTGTTTCCATTCTCAGTTATCAAAGGACTCTCCATACTGCTTTCCAGATTGGCTGCACCAATTTGAAGTCCCATCAGCAATGTATGAATGTGCCTTTTTCCCCACATCCTCGCCAACACTTACTGTTGTTTGTATTTTTAATAGCTGCCATTCTGACTGGAGTGAGATGAAATCTTAGAGTAGTTTTGATTTGCATTTCTCTAATGTTGAACATTTTTTCATATATTTGTTGATTGATTGTATATCATCTGAGAAGTGTCTGTTCAGTTCTTGGCCCATTTATTGGTTGGATTATTTGGTGTTTTATTTGTTGTTGTTGTTGTTGTTTGTTTGTTTTTGGTGTTTAGCTTTTGAAGTTTTTTATATACCCTAGAGATTAGTGCTCTATCTTTTGTGTGAGGGATACAAATTTTCCCCAAGATATAGGCTCTGTATTCACCTCACAGATTGTTTCTTTTGCTGAGAAGAAGCTTCTTAGTTTGAATCCATCCCATATATTGATTTTTTATTTTAATTCTTGCGCTATAAGAGTCTTATTAAGGACATAGGGGCCTAATCCAATATGATGAAAATTTGGGCCTACTTTTTCTTCTATTAGGCATAGGGTCTCTGGTTTAATTCTTAGGTCCTTAATCCATTTTGAGGTTGAGTTTTATGCATGGTGAGAGATAGGGGTTTAATTTCATTCTGTTGTATATGGATTTCCAGTTTTCCCAACACTATTTGTTGAAAAGCCTATATTTTCTTCAGTATGTTTTTGGCACCTTTGTCTAATATAAGATAACTATAATTATGTGGGTTAGTCTCTGTGCCCTCTATTCTGTACTATTGGTCTACCAGTCTATTTTAGTGCCAATACCATGTTGTTTTTGTTACTATTGCTCTGTAGTATAGTTTAACTTCTGATCTAGTGATGCCACCTGCTTCACTGTTCTTGTTAATAATTGCTTTAGCTATTCTGGGTCTCATATATTTTCAGATGAATTTCATAATTGCTTTTTCTATTTCTATGAGGAATGCCATTGGGATTTTGATTGGAATTGCAATAAATCTGTATAGTGCTTTGGGTAGTATGGACATTTTTACAATATTAATTCTGCCTATCCAAGAGCAAGGTAGATTGTTTCATCTTCTAAGATCTTCTTTGATTTCTTTCTTTAGCATTCTGTAGTTTTTTGTAGAGGTCTTTCGACTCTTTCATTAGGCTGATTCCCAAGTGTTTTTTGTTTTTTTGGTTTTTTTCCATTTTGTTTTGTTTTTTAGGCAATTGTAAATGGGGTAGTTTTCCTTGTTTCCCTTTCACAGGATTTATCACTGATATAAAGAAATGCCTTTGATTTATGGGTATTGATTTTATATCCTGCTTTTTTGCTGAATTCATTTACTAGTTCTAGAAGTTTTCTGGTGGAATCTTTTGGGTCTTCTAGGTATAGAATCATATTGTCAGCAAATAATGCTAAAAGTTCTTTTCCTATCTATATCCCTTCAATTTCTTTTGTCTAACTGCTCTGGCCAGTATTTCAAGAACTATGTTAAATAGAAGTGTTGAAAGAGGGCATCCCTGTCTTGTTGAAGTTTTTAGAGGGAATGCTTTCAATTTTTCTCCATTTAGAATGGTGTTAGCCTGGGGCTTAAGACAGATAGCTTTTACAATGTTGAAATATGCTCCTGTTACCCCCAGTTTTTCTAGTGTTTTTAATATGAAAGGGTACTGTATTTTGCTGAGTGCTTCTTCTGCATCTGTTGAGATGATCATATTATTCCTATCTTTAAGTCTACTGATGTGATGAATTACATTTATTGATTTCTGTTGAGCCAACCTTGCATGAATCCTGCTTGATATGTTTTTATATTTGATTTGCCAGAATTTTATTGAGAATTTTTGCATCAATGTTCATTAGAGATATTGATCTGAGGTTTTATTTCTTTGATGTATCTTTCCCTGGTTTTTGAATCAGGGTGATATTGGCCTCATACAATGAGTTTGGAAATGCTCCCTCTTTTTATAGTTCCTGAAATAAATTGAAGAATATTGGTATTAGTTCTTCTTTAAAGGTTTTGTAGAACTCAGTTGTGTATCCACCCTGTCCTGGGGTTTTCTTGGTTGGGAGGCTTCTAATGGCATCTTCTATTTCATTGCTTGAAATTGATCTGTTTAAATTGGGTATGTCATCCTGATTCAATCTGAGCAAATCATATGACTCTAGAAATTTGCCAATGCCTTCAATTTTTTTCTATTTTATTGGAGTACAAGTTTTCAAAATAATTTCTAATTATCTTCTGTATTTCTGTAGTGTCAGTTGTGATATTACCTTTTTCATCATATATGTTAGAAATTTGAGTTTTCTCTCACTTTTCTTCATTAACATGGCTAAGGATTTGCCAATTTTGTTTATTTTTTCAAAGAACCAACTTTTTATTTTGTCAATTTTTTCAATTGTTTCTTTTGTATTGATTTCAGCTCTGATTTTAATTTTATTTCCATTTTCATTCTTAACTTTCACTTGAGGTTTTTGATTCTTTGACTTCCCCACCAAGATTCTCCTACAGCAACACTTAAGGAATGGTCTACCACAAAAGTTGTCTTTAGTTTCATAAAGGCAACTTGTTATTAGCAAAACTGGAGAATTTGCTGAATGATAACAACATGTTTGTGACACTATCTTACCAAGTGCATCTTCTTGAATTTTGTCTTTTCCTCATATCCAGTTCTATTCTAAGAAAGAATAAAATAATGCTTCAAAAAGCAGTTTTTAAACTAGAAGTTTCTGAAAGTAGTACCTTCATCTTCACAGAAAGTATTACATTGCTCTAATTTGAAGTGTCTAACATGAAAATTATGTCTTTATTTTGTCTCATTTTGTTTTTAAAACAAAGTTTAGAAGTTGTTATAATAAGTGAAGAATTCTCTCTCACTGATAATAAAAATATTTATGTTTATAAAAAATAACCTACAAATGATGGTAGGTTAAAAAAAAAAAA
>NW_026006012.1:0-5506 GCF_001458135.2 Marmota marmota marmota | reverse complement strand
TTTTTTTTTTTTTTTTTTTTTTTTTTTTTTTTTTGTAGGCCTGGGGATTGAACCCAGGCCTTGTGCATGTGAGGCAAGCACTCTACCAACTGATATCCCCAGCCCCTTACAGATAACTTTCTATCATTGATTTCCAGTTTAATTTTTACAGTAAGAATCAAATGATTTTGCTTCTTAAATTTTTTTTCACCTAGAATATAGACTTTTTTTGAAGAATAATAGAACTTTTTGTTCTATTATTTGTGCAATTTGGCTACAATTGAGTAGTGTTTATAAATGCTACTTTGGTCAGGTTGTTTGATAATGTTGCTGGGGTCTTCCATATGCCCCTTGGTGTTCCCTCTATTTTCAATTCTTCCCATTCTTGCTTCATGTAATCTGAAATTCTGCTGCTACGTGCATACACATTCATCCATTTAACTTCTATATCAGTGCATATGAATGACTCCATTATCAATATGTAACATCCTTCACATTATTCCTACCTACTACTTTATGTGAAATTAATTAAAGCCCCTCAACTTTCTTTTATTTAGTGTTTGCATAGCATATATTTCCCAGTCTTTGATGATGATCTTATTTATATATTCAACCATTAAGTAGGTTTTGTTAAAAGTCATTTAGATGTATACCATTTTTGTTCTAATCCATAGTCAGTATTTGCTTTTTACTGTGTTCATATGACATTCCATTTAGGAAGTAAATAAGATAGTTGAAATTTACCATAGTTATTTGTTCTGTTGGTCTCCTCTGTTTTAGAGCCTCTTGTCCATTTTTTTTCCTTCTTTCTGTTGGATTATTTTAATATTATTTGGTTGTTTGCTTTAATTTAGACATTGGATTTTAAACATACCTATTTGCATTTATTTATAATTTATTCATTGCTGTAGGAATTACAATGTACATTATTCCATTCAGCAATATAATTGGGGATCAATATAATCCTACTTCAAATAAATGCAAAAACTTTGCAAATGTATAGGACTTGTTAAACCACTTCAGGCCTTCATGTTGTAGCTTTTTGTTTTCAAAATTTATACATAAATAAATTAATTAATTAATTAAGTGGAGAAAAAAAGCTTTTTGTTGTTATTTGTTTAGCATTTCTCTTACTCTTCCTTAATTCCCAAATATCCAAGCTTCTTCTGGTATAATTTCCCTTCAACTAGAAAAACCTTCATTTAGCATTCCTTCTGTACAGGTTTGCTATAGCTAATTCTGTTTCCTTGCATATGAATATTTCTGTATGTACCTCCTGAAAGATACTTTACTGGCTTAAGAATTTGGAGCTGACAATCCTTTCCTTTCGGGACCTTAAAGATTTTTTTTTTCATTGTTCTCTGGCTTCCTTAGTTTCTGCTGAGAAATGAATTAATTATTACTCCTCTGAATGAAGAAGGCAGAAATAAAGGTGGGAAAACTCACCCCCCACCACCCAGTTTGGATTGCACCATCAGGCTTTGCCTCCTCTCCACAGTCTGCCTGCTTTTCCTAACTTCACACAGTCCTCAGGTAGTGTTTTGTCAGAGTTGTTAGTTCTCATCAGGAGGGGTTAATTATACTTTAATTAGGAGGAGTACATAATTCATGCACCCATTATGGAAATGAAGTTGTATAAAGCACTTTACAATAGGACTTACTTTATCCTTACCACTATTCTTGAACTTCCATTTGCAGTGAGGATGAAATCACAAGAATGAAAATAGAATAATTAGCTCCAGTCAATGCATTATAGTACAGGTCTTTTGGAGCTATGTCCCTGACAAAGCAATGTGTTACCTACGATGAGGATAAAAGTAGGCATTTCTTTCTGATGTCTTTATTATCTAGGAATTCTTTGCCACTGTGACTTAAGCTGAGAGCATCATTTGACATTTACTTATACTCAATGGTCCTCAGATTATATAACATATTGTGTGTATATAAATTGTTAGAATAAGTCCATGCTTGCTGCTCAAAAAGGCAATCAAACTGCAGAAAGGAATCAGAAGAAGATCTTTAGCTAGGGAAAAATAGAATGTGAATGGCAAGGTGATCAAAGAAGCAGGAGAAAGAAGGACAGTGTGTTATTTTTCAAAGAGCAGCTGACTAACACTAAAATAAATCAATAACTCATGAGGCAATGGAAAAGAGGTGACTTGTATGTATGTAACATAAAAAAGGAATTGGAACTCTTTCTTCTAATTATATATATTCTATATCATCTAGCATACTGTCTGTGCATAATGGTTTCAGTATTTTTTTCTAAACAGTGTGTCAATTATGTAGATATGTATATGGGATAAGTATCCAAATAAGAAACATTAGTGCACTGTTATACTTCATTTCCAACATTACCAAGTGAACATTTTGACTTATCAAATAGTTTTCTATATTATCTCCATTTGAATTTTTTATATCCTAGTTCTTCAGGCATGTAATATGTCTACAAACAAGTGATTTATTTTATTATCTAAACTTAAAAATCTTCAAAATTCCTCCTAATAAGGTGGTAATGTTGGGAAAATTCTTCCACAGTGGAAAAAATACAATTAAAACAATGATGGAAAAGTAATTAAGAAATGAAAAACAATTATGAAAAATTAAGAGGCTTTGTGATGTTTAGGATATGCAATAAATCTTTCTTTTAAACCTAAACTTAGTACTTAGTTATCATAAACAGAAAATTATTTTCTCCCATGAAATTAATATTGAACAAATATTATAAAGGAGAGGCCAAATAATGAGCTTATTTTGTATACCATATGTCTCAATCTGACTTGTTTTAGACAAATTGATCATTAAGGCAAATTACTTATGAGCAAATTCTATAGGTGAATTGATCTAGAGCTATGGTTCCACTGAGATTAATATTAAGAGTATTTATTATACAAAGAGTTATTGGCCTGAAATAATTTACTGTATATAGAACTAAGTAAATATAAGAACAAATCAGTAAATATTTGCACATAATAATATTTATTGAACCTTATTACTGGTAAAAACCTCTAAACTTTTGAATATTGTCAATAGAGGAAGTGATAAATAGATTTTAGTACATGCACACAAAGTGACTATTTAAAAATATGAATCCTATTTATTCCTATTGACACAGTAGAATGCATGCAATGTGTTGTTGCAGGAAAAAATGCCATTATATATTAATATATGTGAATCCGCTTTCGTAAAACAACAAACAAAAGCCATGTGTATGCATGAAGAGAGAGAGGAAAAGACAAGAAGGAGGAAGAAGTAATGCAAGTTATCTCTACTGAATGGAAGGAAAAGTATTGAAAGCATGAAGGTGTTTATCGTTGTTTTTGTTTGACTTTTGCTTGGTTCAGCTTTTACAACTAGCATGTTACTCTTTTAACTTACACAAATTTAACAAAATTATAATTTTAAGTTACTGTATGAGGAGATGTCAGCTTACTTATCACTTCATCCCTAGCTCTTCTCCCTGCAGCAAATTCATGGTCAATCAAGCAAAACGTCTTTCCACCTGCCTTTGATAATTTAAGGACTCTCCTACCTGGAAGGCATAGTAGGAACTGGATGTTCTTGTAAGTTCTTTTGATTCTCCCTATGAACTTATATTCATATAAATATTAATTCATCCATTCTAAATCATGTGAAGCTATACAGCACATTTTATCCCAAAGAATTTTTCTTCCACATAACACTGTAGTAGTAGAATTGAGAGTATTTTAGAATGAAGACTGGAATAGATGACAAATATTCACAAAATTTAACCTAAAAAATTCCCATGAATGAGTATATGTATAACTTGAGAATCCTTCACAGCCTGTGTGTATACACACACACACACACAAATATATATATATACTGGAAACAACTATGTTCAAATGGAGCTAGTTGCCATTTTAAAACAATATTATTATTGTTAACCTGGAAATCTCTTTTGATAACTATTTATTTGCTCCTTGAGCTTACCCTTCTGCTTTCTCAGCTCATTATATGTAAAAATTACTTTCTGCCTCAGAACCTCTGAACTACTCTAAGCAACCCTTCATACACAAAAATTAGCAGGTAAAGTAATGAATATTTTCTGTTTTCCTTTTCTCTTCAGAAGAATAAGAACTGGAGATATCAAATACAGTTTTTCATAAAAAAAAATTAAATTAACTTGTGAAACTGACATGGCTCCCTGGCTTCCAAGCCACCCACCCAGCCTGCTGGTCCAGAGTATTAAGTAGCGGCGGTGGAGTGGTAAAGCAGTGGAGTGGCAGCCTGTATGCCAAGGATCTCTGGCAGCAAGTCTGCCTTGTAGCTGGCTGTGTGGAACCCACTATGCAGGAGGCAGGAGGAAGGCAGTGCAAGACCAGAGGCATGCAGACCTGCCACTCTAGGCCCAATAGCATTAGTACCTTTTTCAAACTCTAATTAGCGTAAGTTTGGAACAATAGCAGTGACCCAAGTGCTATATAAATCCCTAGAGTAGCACAGTTGGTAGAAGAAAACCTGCTATCTGGTGCCCTTTTGCATGGCAAGAATTATTTCCCTGTTTCTATTCTTCAATAAATCCTACTCTTATACTCATTCACCCTGGTCTGTGGATTTCATTCTTTGAATTCAGGAGAAAGAACCCAAAAAGAAGAAATTGATGTTGAGCTGCTGGGATCTGCTGCAACACTGGGGGGCACAGCCCACCATTAAGGGCTGCAACACTTCTTGGCTGCAGACGCAGCATGTGCAGATCCCACCTGCCAGTAGAAGTGGTGAATGGAGTTTCATCTCAAAATTTTGGTTTCAAAATGAAATTATTCTATAAGTAAAACTATAGTTGTATCAGTCCTTTCCCCATCATACAGACGGCTACTCTACACAACACACACACACAGGAAAAAAAAAAAAAAACAGAAATGTAGTAAACAGTTCAATCATTTTTAGTTCTGAGGCTGAGTTTTTCAGAGACAAGGATCAGATCTCTCCGTGTTATAAATATTCCATGTATAGGGTCATTTAATTTTAATTCTTTCTGGTGCTTAGAATTGAACCCAGAGCCTTGTGCATGGTAAGCAAGCACTCTACCTACCACTGAGCTACATCACCAGCCCTATAGTGTCTTTCATAAAACTGTATTCAGTATTGCAGTAAATATGGTTAAAAACTCCTTGTAATATTTTCTGTACATAACCCAAGAGTATAATCAACAGATAATTGCCACTTGATTCCTGGATGACAAATAGAAAATAAAAGTATGCTCCTCTTAGTCCTTTGGATTTTCAGGAACTCCTTCTGATTTCTTGTAAATTTACAGATACAAATATTCTTTCCTGTATAGATGCAGGCTCTCCATTAACCGTGAAAGAATGTCAGATACAGTCACCTTTTCCAGTGGGATTGAATAATGCAGCTTAGTATATAAGAAACCAACTTAAAATGATTGGCTTATATAATGCCATCACCATAGGACTTTTGATAACTTACAGGATGGCTTGAGGAGAGACTGTAATCATAAGTTTTTTCACTATATATATATATATATATTTTTTTTTTTTTTTGG
>NW_026006011.1:0-5508 GCF_001458135.2 Marmota marmota marmota | reverse complement strand
AGGACTTTATGTTGGGTGCTATGAAGGTATACGGGTTAGTATGTCTTGGCTACTTTAGAAGATTGCTCTACTGAAGGGGGATGCTAACCGTCAATTGGATCAGGGTGTTGGTAGTAGCTAGGTATTTAGGAGCACTATAGACGGCCTCGAAACATTCACCTGTTTGCATTTAGACAGTTACACGAAATGGAGGACGTAATGCTTGGGATGAAAGTTGGGGGGAGGGAAAGGAAGGTGCTCTTGAAAAGTAAGAAGGAGGGGGAGTTAGATAGCATAGAGGAGAATGGAAAGAACAATAAAATACTTCCTGGCAGGTCTCCTTTCAGCGGAATTTTGCTAGAAGTTCCTCAGTAGGTAGAATGTAGCTGTTTTAATGGGTGTTTCTGATCCGGTTAATGTGGAGATACTGAAAGTGCTGCTTCCTTGCCGGCCGCCATGTTGGATCCCCTTATTTAATTTCTTTCAGCAATATTTTGTAGTTTTCAGTGATGGGTCCTACATCTTTTGTTAGATTTAGCCCTGAATGGTTCATATTTTTTGTCATTAAAATTAAATTTTATATTTTAGAACAGTTTTAGGGTAACAGAAAAGTTAAGAAGATGGTACAGTGATTTCTCATCTACCCCATACCCTGTTTCTTTCATAGTTAACATTTCATGCTGGTATTAAAGAATCGTTGTTGATACACTATTATTAAATTGATACATTATTATCAATACACTATTATTCTTTATTCTTACTTTATTTTTTAAATCAAATATCCTTTTTCTGGAATTCAAAAAACTTAACACCAAAACAGCAAATAACCCAATCAATAAATGGGCTAAGGAGCTGAACAGACATTTCTCAGCAGAAGATATACAATTGTTCAACACATATATGAAAAAGTGTTCAACATCTCTAGTAATTAGAGAAAGGCAAATTAAAACTATTCTAAAAGTTCTTTTCACACTAGTCAGAATGGCAGGTATCAAGAATATAAACAATAGTAAGTGTTGGCGAGGATGTGGGGAAAAGGCACACTCATACACTGCTGGTGGAAATCCATAATGGTGCAACCCATCTGGAAAGCAGTATGGAGATTCCTTAGAAAATTTGGAATGGAACCACCATTTGACCCAGCACAATTCACAATAGCTAAACTGTGGAACCAACTTAGATGCCCTTCAATAGATGAATGGTTAAAGAAAATGTGGTATATATACACAATGAACTATTACTCAGCATTAAAAGAGAATAAAATTATGGCATTTTCAGGTAAATGGATGGAGTTTGAGAATATCATGCTAAGCGAAGTAAGCCAATCCCCCAAAACCAAAGGCTGATCCATAATGGGGGGGGGGCAAGGGAAAAATGGAGGAACTTTGATTGGGCAAAGGGGAGAAAGGAGAGAGGAGAGGATGTGGGGGCAGGAAAGATGGTGAAATGAGATGGACATCATCACCCTAGTTACATGTATGACTGCACATATGGTGCAATGCTTCATCATGTACAATCAGAGAAATGAAAAGTTGTGCTGTAATTATGTACAATGAATCAAAATGCATTCTGCTCTCATATATACCTAATTAGAATAAATAAACTAATTAATTAAAAAAATTCCTTTTCTGTTGCAGGATTACATCCAAGACCTCACCTTCCATGTAGTCATCTGGTCTCCTTATGCTCAGCCTGGCAGTGACAGTTTTCTCACACTCTTCTTATCTTCTATCGTCTTAACAATTTTTTTTTTTAGTTGTAGATAGACCCAATACCTTTATTTTATTTGTTTATTTTTTTATGTGGTATGGGGGGGATTGAACCCATTGCCTCACGCACGCCAGGCAAGCGCTCTACCATTGAGTCACAACCCAGCCCCAATCCCCTTTACAATTTTAAGGAGTACTGGCCAGATACCTAGCAGAACACCCTTTTATTGTAATTTGTCTGATACTTTACTCATGATTAAATTGGGCTAATGTATCTTTGGAAAGAAGACCATAGAGATGAAGTGTCCTTTTATCACATCATACCCTGGGTATATACCAGATTTATGATTATCAGTATTGGCCCTGATTACAGCCTAAGTTAGAGTTTATCAGGATTCTCTACTATCAAGTCACTTTCTCTCCCTCCTTTTGGAGAGGAGTCACTATGCACAGTCCCAGATTAACAATGGGGGAGGATTTTTGCTCCTCCTTCTTGAGGGCTAAATATTAACATAAATTATTTAGAATACTTCTGTATGGGAGATTTGTTTATTTCTGGTTTATTTATATATTTACTTATATAAGTACTAACGATATTTATTTTATACTTTGGATTCAAATTTAATACTACTTTATCTTGTTGCACAAATTGCTCTAGCTTTGGCCATTAGGAGCCCTTTTAGTTGGCTATCTTATCTCTTTAACATGTTCCTATCAATGTGTACATGTGTGTGTTCCCCCCACAAGTCCTTGCTTTCTGTGCTACAAATGCTCCAGGGCCATCATGTATATATCCTGTTCTAATCCTAGAGTCAACCTGTTCTCCAAGGAACCCTGATATCTTTTACTGAAGAACCATATTAGAAACTAAGAGCTGGGAGCTAGGTATGCTCATTGTTACTGAGGTGTTCTGTCGCTGCTTCAAAGCCCTCTCAGTTGCCAGAGCAAGGAAATTTGTGCCTGTATATAAAAACCATCTGTATCTATATTAAGCTAAACATGCATTCATACTGGTATTTTCAACTCCGATCCTACTATCATATGAACCATTCTAGCCTCTTCTCATGCTGATCTGTAAACTTCTGCTTTAGCCGTGAGAAACCCAGATCCTACTATCTGCCTTCCATTTACTTAACTGATTGGTTTCGGTAAGATACATGTATACTATCAGAATTTCTAACCTGCATTCCCATTGGATACTCCTTTATTAACTATCCGCTTTGGAGCAGATTCTTTTGCCTTCTGTCTTGTACATTTTACTTTTCCCCAATGTTACTTAGGTCAGCCTCTTCCCCACCACCCCTTCTCTCAATATGGTCATTTAATACACAGCAGTTAGATTCTATTTTCATAGCCTGAATCCCATCCTGGGATGCAAAATCTTTTTATGATTTTTTTTTTAAATGAATACTTTGAGGTTTACTCTCTGTGTTGTAAATGTTTTTTACAAATATATAGTATCATGTTTCCACCATTACAGTAGCAAATAAAAGAGTTTTAAAAAAAAAAAATCCCAAGCTCTGTGCTTCACCTATTAAACCTTTTTTCCCCCCTGGAAACCATTGTTTTTTTTGTTTTTTTTTTTTAAAGAGATTTATTTAGCTCACAGTTCTGAAAGATACAAGACCAGAATCAGGAAGCCCCCTTGGTTTGGCCTATGGGAGGAAGCCAGAGAACAACCCGGGGCTCAGGGTCAGGCTTGTAAACAACTCTCAGAAGGACTGACTCAGCATCCCAGGAGAACCTTTCCTTTCTAAGAACACACAAAGCTTCCAATACATGAAGCTTTGAGGGATAAATTGCGCCAAACCATAGCATAGGGATAGAGCTAGACAGGATCACAGCCATTTCAGTCATTATGGCCAGTTTGCCCACCAGTTGATCCTGACACGCATCCCAAGTCCTGGAGGCCAACAAAGTTGTTAACAATCACAGAAACAAACAAGTTGATTTTTTTTAATCATCTCTATCATTTTGCCCACAGAAGATCATATAGCTGGAATCATAGAGTATGTAGCCTTTCCAAATAGTGTCTTTTACTTATCAATATATATCTAGGTTTTTACCACATTACTTTATTGCTTGAGAGCTCATATTTTTAACCACTAAATAAAATTGGATTGTATGGACATACCATGGTATGTTTACTCATCTATCTACTAAAGGTATCTTGGTTGCTTCCAATTTGGGGAAATACAAGATACTATAAATACTCACCTTGAGGTTTTTGTGTAGACAAATGTTTTTTAAAATAATTGTGTAAATACCTAGGACTCTAATTGCTTGATTGTATGGTAAGAGTACATTTCATTCTATGAAGGTAATAAACTATCTTCCAAATGGCCATTCCATTTTGTATTCCCACCAGCAATGAATGAGGGCTCCTTTTGTCTTGTAGCTTTAGCAGTTGGCAAGGACAGTTTTTCATTTTCAGTCTTCCTAATAGGAGTGTAGTGGTATCACATTTTTGTTCTAATTTGGAATTCCCTGATGATACATGATTTTTTTTTTCAATATGCTTATTTTCCTGCTATATATTTTCCTTGGTAAGCTGTCTATTATATCTATCACCCATTTTTTAAATTCTCTTCTTTTAGCTGTAGTTGGACACAATACCTTTATTTTATTTATTTTTATGTGATGCTGAGGATCAAACTCAGTGACTCACACGTGCTAGGTGAGCGCTCTACCAGTGAACCACAACGTCAGCCCCTATTGCTCACTTTTTAATTGGGATGTTTATCTTGAGTTTTAAAAGTTCTTTGTATATTTTGAACACAAATCCTTTGTCATATATCTGTTTTCCCTCCAGTCTGTGGCTTGTCCTCATTTTCTTAACAATGCTTTTTAACAGAGCAGAAAATTTTAATTGTGATGAAGTCTAATATAACAATTTTTTTATGGGTCATGCTTTTGGCATTATAGATAAAAACTTACCCCTAAGGGCTGGGATTGTGACTGTGGTAGAGTGCTTGCCTAGCATGTGTGAGACACTGAGTTCAATTCTCAGCACCACATGCAAATAAATAAATAAAATAAAAAATAATTTCATTAACATCTAATAAAAAAAACTTACCTCTATTCCCAAGGTCACTCATCTAGATTTTCCCCTATATTTTCTCTTGAAAGTTTTATAGGTTTGCATTTTATATTTAGATCTGTGGTCCATTGTGACTTAGTTTTTGTGACTGGTGTAAATCTGTCTAGATTCTGTTTTTTTTTTGTTTTTGTTTTTGTTTTAATACATGGATGTCCAATTGTTCCATCACTGTTTTTTGTTGTTGTTGTTTGATTTTTTTTGTTTAAAGACTAAGTTTTTGTTTTTTTAAATTAAATTAGCTTTGCTCCTTTGATACAGATCTGTTGATAATATTTATGTAGGTCTGTTTCTGGGCTCTCCCTTCTGTTCTGTTGACCCATTTGTCTATTTTTTCACTCATAGCACATTGTCTCAGTTATGGTAGCCTTACGGTAAGCCTTAAAATCAGGTAGTATGAGTTTTCTAACTGTTCTTCAATGTTGTGTTGGCTATTACGAGGTCTTTTGCCTTTACATATTAACTTTAGAATCAGTTTCTCAATATCTACAAAATAACTTGGTGAGATTTTGATTTTGATTTCATTGAATTTATAGTTCAAGTCAGGAAGAATTGGCATTTTAACTTTATTGAGTTTTACAATCTATGAACACAGAACACTTTCCCATCTATTTAAACCTTTGATTTTTTAAGTTTTTCAATTATCCATGTAGTTTTGGGGCATATATATATATATATATATATATATATATATATTTTTTTTTTTTTTTTTTTTTTTTTTTT
>NW_026006010.1:0-5509 GCF_001458135.2 Marmota marmota marmota | reverse complement strand
CCAAAGACCTGAACAGACACTTCTCAGAGGAGGACATACAATCAATCAGCAAGTACATGAAAAACTGCTCACCATCTCTAGCAGTCAGAGAAATGCAAATCAAAACCACCCTAAGATACCATCTCAATCCAGTAAGATTGGCAGCCATTATGAAGTCAAACAACAACAAGTGCTGGCGAGGATGTGGGGAAAAGTGTACACTTGTACATTGCTGGTGGGACTGCGAATTGGTACAGCCAATTTGGAAAGCAGTATGGAGATTCCTCGGAAAGCTGGGAATGGAACCACCATTTGACCCAGCTATTGCCCTTCTTGGACTATTCCCTGAAGACCTTAAAAGAGCGTACTATAGGAATACTGCTACATCGATGTTCATAGCAGCACAATTCACAATAGCTAGACTGTGGAACCAAACTAGATGCCCTTCAATAAATGAATGGATTAAAAAATGTGGCATTTATACACAATGGAGTATTACTCAGCACTAAAAAATGACAAAACCCCCCTGGTTATTTTGCTGCAGCTAGTCTGCGGCAGATGGTGGCCCGTCCTGGAAGCCCCGGGACACTTGGGGGTAAGTGACGAAAAAAAGCTGCCCAACCCTAGATAGGACGGGAGCAAATCTGCTCGTCCCTAGGCAGATAGGGTGAGAGGAAAAATGGCCATTTTGAGAAAATGGAGAAGATTGATACAGTATGTTTGTGTCTTGTTTTGTCTTGAAATGTTGTATTGTCTTTGTGATGAAAATATGGAAGGGGTTTTAAGTAAATTGTTGAAAAAAGGAAGCACCCCAGTGGAACCAAGAGCATTTAGGGCATGTGTTGATGGAAGCCAAGGAACTCTTGTCAGAAAGAAAAAAGCTCAGAGGAGGAAGGATTATCAGGAAAAAAGTTGCAGCAAAAGGCTATTACTGAATACTTTTTGTTACTGGAGGGTGCATGAATCTGCGCGGCGGCTGCCGCGTGTGCGAGCCAGTCTTGGCGCAGCAAGGACTTTCCAAGAGGCGGCAGCCGGCTCTTCCACGCGAGCCCAAATCTAGACCTAACCTGGAGGCACAGTCTCGCGGGCTCTTGCTCCCTGTGCCCGGTGGCAGTTTGAGTCCGGAACACACACTCCCCGGACTCTCCCCAGGGCCATCTGGGTCTGCCCGGAGGCGGAAAATGGCCTGTGTCCCTGAAGTTTGATCATTTCCAAGGCCAGTTACTACAATGGTTCTCCCACACCTGGAAGCTAATGAGTAATGAGCACTATATTAAGGCTTATTTCAAAAGTAAAAAACCTTGAGATAATGTACTAAATTGTTCAGAAGGTTGTTTTCTTAGTGCCTGCTGGAATACTACAGGATTTTCTTTAGCATCATTGCCAGAGTTCCTGCCTTCATCCCAGTGCCTGTGAGGACAAGGGTGGAAGAATTTCCAGTGTTGCTGAGAACCGGACGAGACTTCGGATCAATCTAGCTGCCTGCAGAACTTACCTGGACTGTGATTTACCTGGACTGTGAGTTAATCTATTGAGACACTGCTTTACCTGGACTGAGACAACAAACTGTAATCTACAACAAATTGTAACTCGGTATCTTTGCTAACGGTGTCATTGCTGGTATAATTTTTCCAAGGGCTTCTTGCATGGAGCCATCAATTGGCTTGGTATTGTGGCATTTTGTATCCTCCCCTTCTGCTTGTAGCAGATTATTTATGGTGTTTGTGTAAAAACCACTATGGTCGTTATTTAAATTAAACAAAAGGGGGAAATGTTAAGGTCTGTAAACAAGTCAAGATGGCGCCTGGCATTTTGCCAGAGGGAGTGGTTTGTGAAGTAACGCCAGTGAGCCATTAAGTGTGGAGATTCCTTATTGGTTGACTGCTGTATCTAGTTTATGTTAATTAAGATAAACTGTGTGTAATGTATATATACCCCTCCTGTCCTACAATAAACGGCTCCCACTCCTGCTGTATCAACGTACACAAGTTGTTCGTCACCCCCCGAAACGAAGTCATGCTTCGTTTTGTAAGAAACTGCCAAACTATTTTCTATACTAGTGCCCTCTTATATTCACAGAACCAATCTATGCGGAATTTAATATCACTGTACCCTTGTCAGATTTTGTTACTGTTATCTTTGGTAATGTTAGCTATGCTAATGAGTGTTGCTTTCTTTCTTAAAATTAGTGTTTAATTTACTAAACATGTATTCAAAAGGCCAACTTATTTTTAAGTATGATAGTGCAGCTTATGTGACTTGTTCCACTGAGAGGCCTAGAAAATTTTAGCAATCTATTTAAAGTGTCCTTTTAATAATAGTTGTTCTCTTTACATATTTGGTTAACCACTTTCAACACTTTAAAATGTTTATGCGTTAGATATGATTAATTTCCTTTTAAAATACTACAAAATACTAACAAATGAAACCTTTGGAGTACTTAAAATTATAAATCTAATAAATTTACACTTGTAAATAAAGTGAAACTAAATTTCTCCTAAATGTTCTACTATATCACATCATAGTTTGGACATGTGATTTTCAATTGAAAGCTTATTGAATTTACACAGTTAAACTGAATTTACGGTTTTCTGACAAATGGAAAAAGTAAGTCAATAAAGATAGTCCTTTTAATAAATAGTGTTGGACAAAAAATGAACTTTGATCTCATCCTCACATATTTTTTAAAACTTAACTCAAAATGTTTTCTCATGACCTAAAATGTAAAAGATAAAATTACAAACTTTTAGAAGAGAATATGATAGAAAACTTCATGACTTTGTGTTAGGTGACAAAGTTTCCAAAGGCACAATTTACCCAAAAAAAAAAAAAATTCCATTGAACTTAAATATTTGCAAATAATATATTTGGTAAAGAATTAAGAACATATATACAAACCCTCAAAGCAAACAAACAATCCAATTTCAAATTTCATAAGACTCAGACACTTCTCCAGAGAAGCCATATAGAGAATAAATAAACAAATGAAAAAATGTTTAATATCATTAACTATTAGGGAAATGCAAATTAAAACATCACAAAATATCACGCACATATACTAAAATGGCAAAAATTTTTAAAAATGCTAATCATGTCAAATGATAGTGAGGACTTGGAGAAACAATGTCTACAACATCATTGGTATAAATATAATATGGGCCATCTTCTCTGGAATTTGGTGGGGTATGTTCTAAAAATATACTTAATCTATGACCCAGCAATACACAATTCTATTTCTTCCTCTCAGGCATGCATACTTTAAAGTTATGTTTTCTTTGGTTTTATTTTATATAGGAATTCAAGTCAGATACTGAATAGAAATGAGAGCAGACATCCTATTTTGTTCCCATTCTTAGAAGAAAAGTGTCCAATTTCTCACCTTTACTAAGCATGTTAGCTTTAGGATTTTTGAAACATTTCTTTGTCAAGTTGAAGGCATTCCCTGTATCTCTAGTTTTCTGTGATTTGTTTTTTTAATAGTCATGAGTGGGGGTTGGGTTTTGTAAACTTTTTTTTCTGTATTAATTGATGCGATCCTTTGATTTTTCTTCTTTATTCTATTGGTATGCTATAACAATTGATTTTCAAATGTTGAAGCAACCTTGCATACCTGACATAAATCCCACTTGGTCATTGTGTGTAATTTTTAATATAATTTTTGATAGATTCTTGGATTTGATTTGCTAATATTTTCTTGAGGATATTTCTATGTTTATAAGAAATATTAGCTTGTGGTCTTCTTGTAATGTTTTTGTCTGGTTTTGTGTTAAAGTAATGCTGACGTCATAGAATAAATGGGAGGTTATGTATTTTTTTGTTTTTATTTTCAGGAAATGATTGTAGAAGTTTGATACTAGTTCTTCATTGAATGTGTAGAAGAATTCATGGGTGAAACCATCTGGATTTGATGCTTTATTTACTTGGAATGTCATTAATTAATGATTCAATTTCTTTAGCAGATATAGAACTATTCAGGTTACTTTTTCTTGTGTGAGTTTTGGTAGTTTGTGTCTTTCAAAGAATTGGTCCATTTCATCTAAGAATGATATAAGTTAAATTTATGACCCTAGATTTGTTTATAATGTTCCCTTATTATCTATTTAAATTCATTTTTCATTTCTTTCCCATTTTTATTGAGTTTTTTTTAACTTTTTAAGATTTGTTTTAATTAGTTACACATGACAGTACAATGACCTTGATATATCATACATTTGAATCATATGGGATATAATTTCTCATTTTTCTGAGTGTGCAGGTTGCAGAATCATATTGATCATGCAGTCACATATATACACACAGAAATAATAATGTATGTTTCATTCTACTATCCTTCCTATCCCCCAATACCCTCCTCTCCCCTCCCATCACTTCTCTCTACCTAATATAAGCTAACACTATTCTCTTTTCTCTCTCTCTTTTTCCCTCACATCTTCATACATGTGTTTTGTATAATGATGAGGGTCTCCTTCCACCATCCAAGCAATTCCCCTTCTCCCTCCTTTTTTTTCCCCACTCCTCTCCCCTATGTAGAGGTAATCTTCTTCCCCTGCTCTTCCTCCCCTACCCCATTTTGAGTCACTTCTCCCCCGCCCCCCTTATATCAGAGAAGACATTCGGTATTTGTTTTTTTGGGATTGGCTAACTTCATTTAGCATAATCTGCTCTAATGCCATCCATTTTCCTGTAAATGCCATGATCTTATTATTTTTTTAGTGCTGAATAATATTCCGTTGTGTATATATGCCACATTTTTTTTTTATCTATTCATCCATTGAAGGGCATCTAGGTTGGCTCCACAGTCTAGCTATTGTGAATTGTGCTGCTATAAACATTGATGTGGCTGTGTCCCTGTAGAATGCTGTTGTTAGGTCCTTTGGGTATAGTCCTCATTTTTTATATTGGCGATTGGGTTTTCTTTCTACTTTGAAGGTTAGCATAGCTAGTGGTTTATTTATTTATCCATTTTGTTGATCTTTTCAAATGATTTGCTTTTGGTTTTTGAAGAAGACAGGAATTCTTTTCTCCCAGCAAAATTTACCAAAGTTTTTTTTTCCCCCTGAGAAGTGTGCCCTTTTCAAATGGAGAAGGTTGTAGGCAGTTTCATGGTGTTACTGTGTTCCTTCTCCTGCCAGAACTTCAAGGGGATGTTTCTCAGCTCTTTACCTTAAGTACCTGGTGGGTTCCTGGAGGTAGAATCCAGGAAATATGGATGTCCTCCCTATGACTATGACCACTGAGTTCCACACTCCACCTCCAGGAAATTGTTAAAATTATTCCTTAATTGTTTCAATTAACGGCTCCACTGGCTTCTGTTCAAAGTTTAGAGATCCGGGTTAATATATTCTTTGGGATTCACCTGTCTCTCCAGATTTCCCAGGGTGACAGCTTGTCCATTAACCTCAGTTCTCTTACTAGGTGACTGATTTTCAGTTTATCCAGTTAATCTTGTAAGAATGGCAGTGACAACTTTTTGACTCTTTAGTTGTTGGTGCTGAAACCAGCAGCCTCCACTGCCTTATTATTTCAGGGT
>NW_026006009.1:0-5509 GCF_001458135.2 Marmota marmota marmota | reverse complement strand
GTCATAAAGTAGAACAGGTATATGACCATGATATTTGCAAAGCCATATTTAGATTTGTCCTATATATGAAAGGAAACTCCTAATAATATTATATCCACAATGGATTCTTTATTAGGACAAATGGTTTTAAAAGTTACCCCAGGTCTTTCAGATCACATAGATAAGCCATTATGGACATTTAAAAAAAGCAAAATAAAAAGTATCTACAAACATCTTCCAGACTTGCATATGAACTGATGTCTTATTTGTAGAAATGCTGGACGACAAAGGAGAAAGAAAACAAACTACAAATAATTTACTGCACAAACTACTACTGATTATTAAATTTACCTTTAATTCGAATAGACCCTGAGTTGACAATAGTGATAATTCAGGGAAATGTTTGGGTAAATATCCATGAAATGACTGTTGTAGTTGCTTCTAATCTGGATATTTGGTCTTTGGGAATGGTGCAGGGAGCTGGACACACTTCCAATAATCTGTCCAGGCTCGTGTGAGGGGTAGCATCAGCCCCTACATGCAGCCGATTAATCAGAGGATGAAGCTTCAGTATCCAAATATTTTGACTGAGGATATTTCCACACACCAAGGAGATATGCTCATTGAAATAGATCAGAATCTAGCTGGACAAATCCCTGGATGAGAAAATGAGGGGGATTTGCCCAGGATGACCCTTGTATATCCAGGGAAGGTAATTATTGGGAGTCTAGATGCTTTTGTTTCTCTCATTTCCTCCCTGAGTGACATAGGAATTGTCACTCCATTTCTCAGCCCCCCCTTTTTTTCCCTCCCTATGAAGTATACTTTCAATATTCCATGCTTGCAGGCCAAGGAATCTGTGGCTTGTCAAGGAAAACACTGCTGTGTCACTCATCAGACACTAGGAGACACTCAACACCTCTCCCAGGTCAGGAGGCACAGGCTGTAGCCTAAGTTCCCACCTGGCTGTATGGTAGGTACAGGGTAGAGGGGAGGAACCAGCAACCACCCTCTGGGTATGTCAAGTCCCATGGAAGCAGGGCTGTGATTATAGGAACCCACTGTGTCTCATCTCTCCCTGGACTTGAGATTCATAATATGCTACAAAGATGCCATTGAACTGAGTTTGTTACTTGGAAATTTTACCATCAACAATTCTGACTGTGCATTTGCCCTGACATGAAAATTCTCCTTAGGAGATAATAGTATCTTGAACTAAATAGGTTGCAGTCCTGGTCTCCTCACATTGCCACTTTCTTCTCCCATCATCACACACCCAGACTCCTCCCCCACTTCATGGATTCTGCTGTCCCCACACATGTGCTGTGATTTCTCACCAGTCCCGAGAACAGCTCCAGTGATACATCTGCAGGGGAGTCCCAGCCTCAGGTTATATCCCAGCCTGCCTGTCACTCTCTCTAATCAGTGTATTAATTACCTGTGTATCATTACCACTGAATGTTTTTTTCACCAGCATAGTTTTAGTTAATTGATTTATTTTTGTTAATTATTTCCCTAGTGGGTTGTAGATTTTTTTTTAAAATGCAAGAATACATGAATTAAAACAGACTCATGAGCACATGGAGCCTAATTTCTTCTTTTACAAAAGCAAAGCACTTAGAAACAAATACTTATGAAAAAAGAAAACAAAGCAACTATGTCATTATGTTTTCTGGCTTCCTTACTCACTTTTTCATTGTGGGACCTGGGGACTTTTCCAGCTTCTCTTCCACTGTCCTTACCAAATTAGCCTTCCATTTTTGTTGTTGACTAAAGACCCTAGATGGCTCTTGCAGCTCCAGCAATCACACCTGAATTTAAGGAGCAAAATGATGCAATGACCAACATATTTCTCTCCCTCACAAGTCCAGGCTTGCATTGACATGGACCTCTGGTCAACTGAGTGTTCCATGTCATGGTTGTGTATTGTACTACATGGTCAATGCTGGATGTTTATTTTGGAAAAAGTGTCTGGATTTTCAAGAAAGAGAGGAGACTAAGCACAGGCTCTGGTGGGTAGGACAGACTATTAAACTGAACACTAGGTGTATCCAAAGCAAAGCCAGAAGGTAGAAACTCCTAGAGCAAAGGATGCATCATGTTCCTGCTGAATTCCCAGCATGGAAGTAGGTGGAGACCACAGTGGGTCTGAATAGACATTGGTGTGAAGGGGCTCCTGTCTGTGTCTGTGCTTCTCACAACTCACTCATATTGACTCTGCACCTGCAGCTGACACTAAGAAGAGCCAGTTCCTGAGTCCAGTGTTACCCAGCACCAGGACCTGGAACCACTTCCTTTGACCACTCACCACCCTAAAAAATATGCAGTGATAACTCAGGTGGGTTTTAACCTTCCTCTACCTAATGCACCTGTTCATATTTTCCTGTGTAATGTGAGCCTCCCCTTCCTGATCCTAAAACCAGTAACATCCATAGGAAGAAGATGAATTTCCTCCCTTTGCCAAAGATCAAGAAAACCTGGGCCTGAGAGGCAAGTTCTGAATCTGCACCTGGACCAAGAATGCCATGATATGCAGCAACTAGTGTAGAGTGGCCACTAGGGGGCAGTTGAGAATCACCTGACAAAGCTCCCTAGGCTTGGGCTGGGCCTGGGCTTCAGGATTCAAAAGTGCAAGAGGGTTAGTAGTAACCACAACCTGAGATCTAGAGGAAAAGGTGTCATATTTCTACAATATCATCTTTGAAGCAAATACAATTTTTTTGGTCTTCATTTCTCTCATACCAACTCTTCCAGACTTTTCCTATTTTAGATGTTTGCACAGTAAATCTTCCTGCTTTTCTTGACACCTCCTTTCCTTACCCAAACACCAGATCTCACCCTGGAAGGGAGATTTCACATGCAGGAGGATTAGTGACCATGACATGAGACCTGGAGGAAATGCTGGATTTTTCTCCAGTATGGGGAATAACATTGATGTTTATGTTCATTGATGTCTGTGTCTCCCAGAAATCCCTTCTCTTTGTAGAATGTCCCTGTTGATACGGCAGAGGTCTAGTATTCCTCAGGCCACCATTCATGCTGAAGCTCTGTAACTGTTAGTATTGTAGGGGAGGTAGAGAACCCACCTACAGTCATTAGGTCATGTGAGCCTGAGAACCCAAGATCTGCCTTAGGCCTTCACACCAAGGACAGAGAGATATTGTACCTCACTGGACCTTTAAGATACCAGGTACATTTATGGAAGAATTTGATTGACCCACATAGCTTTAGAGGATGTATCTGGGACAGAATCCCATAGCTGAGGAAACCTCTTATAGTCAACCTTATAGTTTGTTCTAATGACAAAGACAGACTCATCTTTATATAACAAGGTCAGCCCAGATTCCTGGATAGAAAATAGCCTGGGATGGAGACATGGCCAAAAAGTTGGGACTAGAAAGTAAAGGAGCATTCTGTGAGCTGAGCATAGTTCTTCAGTGATGCCCCTCCCACTCTTTGGCTCCCTGGGGATGAGCCCTTCTCTGGACACCACATAGCTTCCTCCAGTGGCAGCCCTGACCTAGGCTGATTTGCATAACAGGCAGCTGTCCCCAACAAGGGAATAAAGAGGCCTTGAGGGAACACAGACCAGCCTAGGACTCAAGAAGCAGCCACAGTCACCATGACTTGGAAGGCCCTTCTTATCAGCCTCCTGGCTCATTACACAGGTGCTGCCCCCAGGCCCCAACATATACCCCAGCCCAAGGCTCCTGTATAACTAACCTGGCCTTAATTCTGAGCTCAGCAGAGCTCTGTCTGGATGCTCAGGATCTGCTGCAGGATGAGACTTTGGGTTGAAATTCCAACACTATACTCTCTGGCTTTGAGGAAAGGGGTTGGGCTTGCTCATGGATTCAAATCTCCATTCCTCAGTCAGGCTCATGGGCCACTGTGACTGATTTTGATGCCAGAGGATTCACTTTGTTGTACATATTTCCTGAAGTTCTTTCAGGCTAGGGGAAAACTGGGCATCTCATGGGAAGTGTTTGTCACCATTAGTCCCCTCTCTTCTTTTATTTCCTTATAGGTTCTGTGGCCTCTTATGTCCTGACTCAGCCATCATCAGTATCGGTGACCCCAGGACAGACGGCCAGAATCACCTGTGGAGGAAACAACATTGGTAGTAAATATGTGCACTGGTACCAGCAGAAGCCAGCACAGTCCCCGCTGCTTGTCATCTATGGTACTAGCAACCGGCCCTCAGGGATCCCTGACAGATTCTCTGGCTCCAAATCTGGGAACACAGCCACCCTGACCATCAGTGGGGTCCAAGCTGGAGACGAGGCTGACTATTACTGTCAGGTGCAGTGACACAGGCAGACAGGGAAGTGAGACAAAAACCTGCCACCAGCAGGGCACCAAAGGCCCTTCCTGCTGGTTCTGATAAGCCTGACAGCAGAGAGCATGCCACATGCTGTGGAGGAAGTCTCCTCCCATCTCTGTCTAGATAGTCCTAAGAGATGAGGGGAAGGCTCCTGTACCTCCCCAGGATCAGTTGATTCCATCGGAACTTGATCAACTCATTCTTATCAACTTGATCTGCCAGGCCCAAAAGCCACAGCAAGTCATCAGTCATACAAAACTGCATGTTAGTATTAAGTAGAATTTCACTGTGGCAGGGTCTTATTTATGGTTAACTAGGGGAAGAACAGGGCATGGTTCTAGTATTGAAAAAAAGTGTCCTGGGGAGTTTTAAGGCAGATTTGTCAAGAATAATTTTGATGAGTATTCATGTAACCAGTGTTGTACTGGGGAGGGTTGGTATGCACTAGGCTTGGGGGATTTTGCTGTGGGTGTTGATTGGTAAACCTCTATTTGACAAGGTAGCTGTTTTTTTCAGGCAAGAACTAGTTATTCAGTGAATCCATTTTTTTAACCTGAGAAATCAGTTTTCAGGAATGTCCCAAAGCAAAAAATTACAGTTTAATCTCTCATTCTCCTGACTACAAGTGTCCTGGATCCAACAGTGAAACTGACACTGATGACTTCAGTCCTCAGCCTTATCAAACTTTCTCTGCAAGATGAAAGTGACCACTAGAGAGGAGAGCATGTGAAATTCTCACAGAAAAATAGGCATACATGTCTCCATGTACAGAGTACAGAGGTGTTGGGTCTACCATCCCTGTTCTGTAGGACTTGTCACCACTGGGGTAGAAATGAACACATGAGAGTTCCCTAGTGGTGTCCTTGGGAGGGTTCCAGCTAGAGGAAATGTCCTTGACTACCTGGGCTACTCTGAGATCTAGCAGAGAGGAATACCTGGCCATCCCTCCTCTAGTTCCTTCCCAACAGTGTCTTTAGGATCCTCTGTCCTGCTGCAGCACCCCTCCCCATCATGCCTGCCTTTCATCCACCATCTCCTCTCCCTCTGTCCCCTGCTCCAAGGCTTCCCCTGTGCAATCCCAGAGTCCCCCTTCTATTCAGTGTCAGGTCCTGCCTAGGCCAGACCCAGGGACATAGCCAGAAGCTTCTGTCCCCATCAGCTTGAGAGAAGCCATTAGGGAACCATAGCAAACACAACTGTGGAGGT
>NW_026006008.1:0-5512 GCF_001458135.2 Marmota marmota marmota | reverse complement strand
TTTTTTTTTTTTTTTTTTTTTTTTTTGGTGTCAGGGATTAAACCCAGGGCTGCTCAATTATTGAGCAACATTCCACCCCTTTTGAATATTTATTCTGAAATAGGGTCTTGACAAGTTGCTGAGGCTAGCTTTGAACTTAAAATCTTTCTGTCTCAGCCTCTTAAGCTGCTGGGATTATAGGCATACACCACCATGTCCAAGTTTTCAATTATATCCTTAAGTTTTTATGCTAAATACATGTTGTGTATGACTAGGAGGATGCGTGTGTCCAGTGGTGTAAATATAAAAATAAAGTTGTGCAACACTTGGAAGCATATTTTTATTTTCAGAATATATGTGCCTCAACATTTTAATAGCTTATCAAAGACACTAATCGATAATTCCTAATATGGAAAATATAATTAAAAAATACTTTATTTTGTGTCTTCCAAACCAAATAATATTTGCAGTTTTGAAGTGATCTATTTATTATATAAATCATTATTTGAATCACTATCAAGAGAAATTAAAAAGAGAAAACTCTCAGCTTTTACCACTTACAGAGAAAGCACCTGGGCAGTCCCTCTTCATGTTCCTGGAGTTAAAACATGCTAGTTCTCCTCACACACATTGTGCTGACTCTCACTTCTACCAACCCTTTCTGTTATTTATACCTTCATCTTATTGTCTTTATGAGAGAATTCTCTATAGGCATTTTTGCCCCTTAAATAAGAATGTAGTATTGAATCACACCAAAATATTAAGGTCAATATATGCAACCTAAGCCATACTTTTATTTTTAAAATCCAGGTTTAGAAAGTCATCCTATCTTTAGAATTTACTGATATTATCTGAGGCCTTCTGTAAAAAATAGGTGGTGATTTGTACATGTATTTTATTGTATTTATACATGACTTTGGATTGGTGCTCCATAAATGGAAGTATTTGAAGACTAATACATGAAAAATGAAAGTCAAATTTAGAAGAATTTATCAAACTATAGCTAAATCACACAAAGGAGGACATCAAGTAAGTTAATGTAACTCATCTGGTTTGTGGAGAATTTGCTACATCCTATTGAAGAAGGAAAGGCAGTATTTGGCTTAGTGTAGAAAATAATAATAAAGAAAGATAATGTCTCTGCAGTACTATGCACCTTCTAGATTTTAACCCATGTTTACATCCCATCTGTATGTGACAGGATGTCCTGGGGTGATCAACAGGAGCTCCTGTAGCTCCTGGAATCCAGGTTAAAGGGTAAAAAGTCTGGCAGATTTCCTTATTAGTTAGTATCATCATATATCACATTCAGAATTATTCATATTAATTTGAATTTTTATATATGTAACATTTTTTTCCTTCATAGTACTCAAATCATGCTTTTTTTTAAAAAAAAAAAACAATCTTTTACTAAAACTCAGTATCTGTAGCAGATTTTCCCATATTATAAATCATTAGTAAATATTTGTCAAGACCTGATTTGAAACAATCTTTCTTTCAGCACAGAAGTGGGGTATGGTATTTCAAATGAACACACACTGTATTTCTTACAGAAGTGAAGAAAGGACATCACTGATTTAGAAGGTACTCACTTGTAAATTAGTGGAATCAAGAAACTTAGATCATGTTAGCAGTTAGTCAATTGTGTTACATTGCATTTTTTATTAACTACTATGCATGAAGTCACTTACTTGCTACTAAGAGAATAAAAAGATGAATGATACAAGGTCCAAAATCAAAGAATTTCTATATCAGTGATTTGGGGTATTTGTACATACAGATTTCATAAAAGGTAAAATAACATGTCGACTTCTAACACTAACAGAAAAGTATAAGAAAAATTAGAGGCTAAGAAAGGGTTTCAGAGAAAAATTGCATTTCAGCTTCTTTAAAGTGCAGTGTATACTAATGGGGAAAATTAAATCAATTATGTCTTTGTAGAAAAGGGGCTCTGTCAACAAGACCCAGGATATAGTGTGAACAAGGAGGTCACTGAAATGTGAGTTCAGGTTTGTGTCAGGGAGGAGTGGGGGATGGGGTAAGCAAAAGATTGCAGGTAGATTAAGTAGCACCCCTTGAACTTCACCCACACTGTTAAATTAACAGTAATGTCCATGAGTCTGGCGACCCAACAATGTCCTTGGGGAACATTCACATTTTCAGAGGAGCCCAGGCAGGCTCATCAGGTAGATTTCTTTTCTAAGGGTGAGTGTGTTTAACTTGGCAAGGTGCTAAGGCGGACCCAGGTTGCAGAGGACTGAGGAGATAATGATTTTGGTGACAAAGGATTGAACCAGTCTGAGGTGCTGCAGGAGTGCTATAACTATGAGCAAAACATTCCTTTTAGGGTATGCAGTCAGTATCTTTTTGAACACTTATGATAACTTTAAGAAGAATGGTATATAAGGGGAGGTGTCAAAAAGAAAAGGAACAATGATTGTCTAGACAAAGGAATCTTCAACTTCATGGTGCTGAGCACTGAATATAAACATATTAAGGTAAAAAGTAGAAGTTTAGTAGAATGTTATTCTCTAAAGAACTTACACTGATCTGCTGGAGAGAAGAATAGCCCCTGGGGGGAGCTGAATAAGGTATGGCTGAGCATGTGTGTGTTTTTCATGTTCATGATGATAATGACTCTGACACCATTCCAAAAAAATATTTATAAATTATTATTTGAATTACTTAGTGTTCATAAAAAGGCAAAAAAGTGGTGAAATTGCATTTATGGAAGACAATAAGGTAACTAAATTACAGAGTTAGAGAACACACTGTCACACAGTTGCTCAAAAAAGAGAGAAGGTGAACAATGCTTGCTAGTGCTCTGCATGGGAGTCTCAGGAGGTCAGAGGAGGCCTAATGGGAAACTGAGGACAAGCTCTGAAGGCCACATGCAGACCATGGGCTGCAGACCTCCACACTTGCACTGGGAGGTGCACTATGCTTAAAAATGATTAAAAATATCAGAAAAACAAGAGTGACATTTCCTCTACAGGGAAAGCTAATGCAAACTACAAGAAAACACTCTGGACATAAATATGTCAAATAATTGTATTAATTATTTTTCGCTTCCTCTCTCATCTATTTATCTTACGAGGCAACCAGAATTTCCAGCAAATGACCAATGCCACCATGGTAACTGAATTTCTCCTCCTGAGCTCTCCTGATGGCTGGGATCTGAGTTTCCTCTATTTCACAGTATTCCCAATGACCTACCTGGGTACCTTGTTAGGCAACCTTCTCATCATCATTGTCACCACTGCTGACCAAAATCTGCATACGCCCATGTACTTCTTCCTCAGGAACCTGTCCATCTTGGACATATGCTTCATTTTCATCACTGTCCCCAATGCCTGTGTCAACGCTTTCACTCTCAACTGGGTCATTTCAGTGACTGGTTGTGAAACACAGATCTTCTTGGTATCTTTGTGCATACTTAGATATTTGATTCTCTCCATCATGGCCTGGGACTGCTATGTGGCCATCTGCCAGCCTCTCCAATACCCCCTCATCGTGAACCCTCAGATTTGTGTCCGCATGACCCTGGCCACCCTGGTCAGTGGTCTGCTGTATGCAGGTGTGCACAAGGGAACACATTCTGGCTGTCTATCTGCCAGTCAAACGTGGTCCCTCAGTTCTTCTGTGATGTCCTCTCTCTGCTGAGGCTCTCCTGCTCTGACACCACCAGCAACAAAGTCCTTATTCTTGTCCCTGCTGTGGTCATTTGTGGTGGTTGTTTCCTTTTTATTGCCATGTCATATATTTGCATATTTTCTGATGTGCTGAAATTTCCCGCCAGAGCCCCAGGGAAGGCCTTCTCCACCTGCACCCCTCACATCCTCATGGTGTCCCTCTTCCTCAGTTCTGGCTCAGGTGTGTACCTGAGGTCCTCAGCAACCTCTGACACACTCGAGATCCTGGATCTCTCTGCCTTTTACACCATGGTTCCTCCCTTCCTGAATCTTCTCATATACAGTCTCGGGAACAAACAGGTAAAGGAAGCTGTGACGAGAGTAACGGGAAAAGAGTTGTTCTCAGGGAAATTATGAAGATGCCTTTCAGCTTCATCCTAATTTCATGGATCATGGTTCTTAATAAGATACAATTCTCTTCATATTTGAACTTTACAAGTTACACTGTCTACCTTTGTATTACATCATTAGAAGCTGAGTTATTTCATAAGATATATTTCTGTGACTTACCATATTGTTTCCATGGACCCATAATAGAATGTGTAATTTCATCAATGCATCTTTTAATGATTAAATATAATTTAATATATTTGCTGGAATCAGTCGTGGTTATATATTTTAAAGAATCATCCCATATGTCAATTACCTATATGAAATACTGACACCAAAGAAAACTCTACCTATCAAATCTGGAGATAGCTTATTCTTATATAATTTGCTCTTATTCAGAACAGTGTAGAACCTACTTGTAAACACTGTGATCCATAATTGTGTCAATTTATTTACTTTTAAAATATATATAAAAATCAAATCCTAAAGAAGTTATAGCCAAAATGTAGAGAATTTAACAGTAATATTTTTCTCCATCTGGACCAGGCAAGAAGAGACTCCTTTCTGTGAAGTAAAGAGAGGGCAATGGTTAATGCACCCTGTGTCCCAACATTCACAACTTTCCACAGGGAACAGCAGCCTGTGCTTCTTTGGCCATGACAGGGGCCAGTCTTTGATTATGTTCATGAATTGATGTCAGCTTTCTGATGGTTTCTCTTCCACACATCTTCCTCCTGTAGTGTTTGTGATAATGATTTAGTCCTAATAATCATGGAGAAATGGACCATAGTTGTCTGGCACATGTGTCTGGGCCATGCCAACAATTACATTTCTCTCACTTTTCTTAAATTTGTAATGTAAACCTCTATCTTTATTTGTGATAGTAATTTTGCTGTTTTTGTTGTTGGTAGAGTTTTATTTATATATTTTTTTAAATTTTTGTTTGTTATATATGACAGCAGAATGCACTACGATCTATACTACACATATAGAGCACATTTAGCAGGACCTGACTCATAATAAAATTTAGGAAAGGGCTGGGGTTGTAGCTTAGTAGTGGATCACCTCTGAGTTCAATCACAAAAACAAAACAAAACAAACAAACAAACAAACAAAAAACCCAATCACAAAAATAGGGTTGGGGGTTAAAACCACTCATGTGGCATTCACAATAAGATTACCAGAGAATTCTCCACAGACACCATGGAGTTTAAAGGCAGTGGGGAAAACAAAAATTTAAATACTGAAAGAAAAAAAATAGTCAAGGGTTCTGTATCCTCCACAACTCTCCTTCAGGAATGAAAAAGAAATCAACACATTTCCCTGAAATGAAAGGACACTGGATAGTAACCCAAAGCCATGGTGAGCAGATAAAGACACTGTCAAAAGTAACCGCAAAGGTAAATATAAAAATCAGTATGTTTGTGACTCCTCTGTTATCTTATGTGGTTTTAAAAGGCAAATGCATAAAACAATAATTCCAAGTTTACACAAAAAATAACATAATCTAC
>NW_026006007.1:0-5512 GCF_001458135.2 Marmota marmota marmota | reverse complement strand
ATGAGTAGGAGACACAGGTTTCCATTGCACGTGTGTGTGTGTGTGTTTGTGTGTGTGTGTGAGTGTGAGTGTGTGTGTGTGTGTGTGTAAGTCAGTGTGTGTGAGTGTGTGTGTGTGAATGTGTGTGTGTATATGTGAGTGTGTGTGTGTGGTGGGGCGGCTGAGGACTCTGGGATCCCGTGCTCTGCTCTGGAAGAGGAGGCTGCAGCCTTGGTGTGAACTGACAGCTGCCTTCCCTGGGGAGGGTGAGCCCAGGTCAGTGTGTAAAGAGCACCTGGCAGGGTCAGGTTCATGGCTGTGATGGGTGGAGGTGTCTGAGAGCCTGCTGAGCCTTCCCCATGTGAGTCCTCTGCAGCGGCCCAGGGACTGGCTGCTGGAGCAGGGGGCAGGCCTGGAGCTCAGGAAGGAGGTTTGTGTCTGGGCTCACACTGAGGAACCCTCACTGTGGCTCTGGCACAGTAATAGGTGGCCATGTCCTGCTTGGTCAGGGAGCTCAGCTGCAGGGAGAACTGGTTCTTGGTCGTGTCTCTGGAGATGGGCACTTGGCTCTTGAGAGATGGGCTGTAGTTAGTGGTACCACTATAACTTATGTACCTTATCCACTCCAGCCCCTTCCCTGGGGGCTCATGGATCCAGCTCCAGCCATAACCACTGGTTGTGATGGAGAATCCAGAGACAGCACAGGTGAGGGACAGGGTCTGTGAGGACTTCACCAGGCCAGGTCCTGACTCCTGCAGCTGCACCTGGCACAGGACACCTGGGGACAAGAACAGTCACACCCTGTCAGTCACCTTCAGTCACAACCTCCCCAAGGATCCAGGTCTGATGACCCCACCTCCTGACGTGGAGATCCTGGAGCCCTCCATGTGACAGTCTTACCCACCTCACCTGTGCCAGGTGTGAGGTCTTCAACATGTCACCTGTTCCAGGGCTTCAGTTTGCTTTCACCATTCAGCAAAAAGTGTTCGTGAAAATCAGAGAAACTTAGTGGATGTATGATGCGGCCATAAGAAAACCTCCTAAAATATATCAATATTTGACAGTGTTTTGTCACCTGACCAAAATTCTGAGAACAAAGAGGAGGACAAGCTTCCTTTGGGTCATGACTTAGGAGGTTGGAGTGCATGGTGGCAAGTCCTTAGCTTTGGCCAGGGAGGGAGAACACCATGGCAGAAGGGCGTGGAGGAGGAAAGCAGCTCAGGACACGGCCACCAGGAAGCAGGTGAGCTCCATCCAACAGGGACACAGAGTGTCCCGAAAGTCACACCCCAGTGATCCAGTATTCCAGCCATACCCCACCTGCCTACAGGAGTCAATCCATGTTACTGGATTAATCCACTTTAGGTTTGAGCTCTGGTAATCTAGTCCTCTCTTCTTTGTCTCACACGTGAGCTTGTGGGCCACCTCATATGTGAACCATGACAGCAAATTCCTGGTCCTGGTAATCCTTCCACCTGATCAGTTTCCAGGGGATTTAATCTTCTCATTTCATATTGACATAAAGATCCCAGGGAAATAACCGACTGTGTGAGAGGCTCATGTGCAGGTAGGGGCGAGGTGTGTCCAGGCTGTTGCTGGGAGCCCCTGAGTCCCCCCAGAGCAGCAGAGCCAGGTTGACAGCAGTTGATGTGTTGATGTGTCAGGTGGGAGAAGAATTACCCAGGAACAGGGTGTGACTGTGGACAGAGAATGTGGACGTGTCCTCCAGGGAAGAAAAGCAGCAGGTGTTCCTCCTGCTGTCCAGCACCAGCACCGTGTCTGCCAAGCCTGTGGTCTGCATGTGGAGCGTGCAGAATGCACCTCTTGTGTCCACACAGACGCAGGGCAGCTGAGCAGGCCCTGAGCAGCCACTGCACAGAGTCCCTGTGGAGGTGCAAAGCCAGCCCTGGGTGCTGAGATCATCTCGCCCTTGTCCCCAGGTGCTGCCTGCCCTG
This sequence comes from Marmota marmota marmota, assembly GCF_001458135.2. Lineage (NCBI taxonomy): Eukaryota > Metazoa > Chordata > Mammalia > Rodentia > Sciuridae > Marmota > Marmota marmota. The sequence continues at coordinate 3,578 of NW_026006007.1, read as the reverse complement.
TGCTGTCCTCTAATCTGACAGCCACCTCTGCACTCATGGGGCCTGCTGCACTGCTGACCTGGGCCTGCTGGGGGCCACCCCAGGCAGCCCTTGGGGACAGATGGGCTGCACCTCTGCTGCTCTGCCAGCAGCCCCTCAGCTGTCCAGGCTGCCAGAGTGGCCCCAGCACCATGCAGCCCCCAGGACTGTGAGGCCCAGCTGCTCCAGGAACACCTGACCAAGGTGCAGTGAATGCACTCCTCAGGTGGAAAGAACAAGGAGCCTGTGGGACTCTTCAGCCTCCATTTAGGAAAGAATTATTTGCTTTAGGTGACACAGTAGTGGGAGCAGAATGCAAAGTTATAACACCTGCTCTAGGAGCTATTTCTGAGGATTTAGAAATACAAGTGATCATGAGGCCTCCTGGACATAATCCCTGACCACAGTGGGACATGCAGAAGCAGATGCATGAATTTCCAGAACTGTGCACCTTTCCCAGCTGAGCCTAGGAGCAGCAAGCAGCCTGAGAAGAGCAGTGACAGTCACAGAGGTCACATTACGAGTCAAAACCCAGGAGAGACAAGGTCAAGGGCAGATGCTTCACAGGAGAATTGTACCAAATATTTGAGATCAGCCAATGCCACATTCACGAATTATTTTAATTCATGTTATACAGCCATCTTCACCTAGACATTATGACTGTGGACTTCCCCATCCCCTCTGGCCCCACGTCTGGTCACAGTGCTGAGAAAGCCCCTGGGGGCCTCTTCCTCTGGTGCTGGTTAACCTTAAACATCCAGGTGGAACTTTCTCTGCAGATCCCTGACACTGTGGGGGCTCAGCTCTCTCCCCTGCTCCCCAGGACAGCTGCGTCCTGCTGCACCCACCCAGCTCTCCCGGGCATCACTGTTGGGGACTCAATGTGACCCTCCATTTCTCTGTATCTGTAGAAGGTCCCCAGCCTGGACATCACAGTGGACTGTCATGAATATGTCCCTCCTGGTTCTGCAGGAAGGTCCTAACACAGAGCCCCTACAGCCCTGGGGACCTTCTCCTCCTCCTCTGGCTGCTAAAGGGCTCTTCTCTCTGGAGGGATCAGGCTCCGTGAGCTCTGCCTGTGCACACTTGTGATGGGGGCCACGCTGCCCTGTGCTGGACTGTGGAGCTGTCCTGACTCTCTGTGACCTGACGACAGCAGATTTTCTGATGAACAGTTGACATCAGGCAAGTGATAAGGGATCAGGTCCTCTTTCCTCAGTGGCCCTTGGTGGAATGACTGCCTAGAATCATCTGTGTCCTGAGCCCACTGTCTTTTTGTCTGAGTCCTGAGGAGCAAGTCTATCTGGTGACTGAATATGGGTCTCAGCATGTTCTATCCCCAGTTCTGCAGAGGGCTAAGGAGCCATGTGGCCCACTGTGAGGTCACTCACAGGAGAAAGTGTGACCTCACCCTGTGCTTGTGCCTGGTGAATCTCTGCTCCCGTGCAGTGGTGACTATTGATTGTAGAATTGCGAGCAGAGGCCCCGGGTCCTAAGTCTGGAAAGGATCCACAGAGAATCTCTGAATGGAGGGGAAGCCCCAGTGCATAGCAGGAATCCCTCTGCAAGTGTTTAACCTGGGGCCTGTGACATGGGGCTCTGAATGGCCCTGGTGTTTCAGATGCCCTGAAAAAACAAGGAACAAACACTTCCACCAAAGACATCAGGGAAATATACAAACTGAATTTAAAAGTATTACTTGCCTAGGACCCAGGGGGATAGAGAAAAAGCCTCAATATCCAGCAGGAAACCAGCCTCAGCTCCTCTCTGCACCTGATCCTGGGCTGAACTGAGCTCCCTGTGTGCTGAGCGCCCCCTGTTGGCCCTGTGCACCCTGCAGGGAGGTCTGTGTCTGGGCTCACACTGAGGTCCCCACACTGTCTGTAGCATAGTAATAGGTGGCTGTGTCCTCAGAGGTCAGACTGCTTGTTTGCAGGTACAGCGTGTTCTTGGCATTTTCCCTGGAGATGGTGAATTTGGCCCTTCATGGAGTTGGCATACTTTAAAGTACCACTAACCCCGATAAAGTATGAGACCCACTCCAGGCCCTTCCCTGAAGACTGGAAGACCCAGTAGTTATTAAAGGTGAATCCAGAGGCTGCACAGGAGAGTCGCAGGGAACCCCCAGGCTGCACCAGGCCTCCCCCAGACTCCACCAGCTGCACCTCACACTGGACACCTGCAAACACAGAGGCACCTGGTCAGGACACTGTCACTCACCCACTCTCCCTCTCACTCCTGTCCACTCACACACTCAGGATCTCTGGTTCTCCATTCATTACCTTTGAAAACAGCCACCAGGAAAACCCAGCTGAGCACACTCTCCATGGTGAGCAGCTGTGTTCAGTCCTGGTCACTGAGTGGGCTGAGCTGGGAGTCCAGGGCTGGGCTCCTGTGCAGAGCTGCAGGGTCAGGTGGGCTGGTTTTCATGAGCAGAGGGAGGCCCTATTTGCATGTGCTCCTGCTATATAGCAGCTCTGGGTGGAGGCCTCCTAGAGGAGCATTTAGGGTAGAGGTGAGCATCAGGTGCAGTTAGGAGCACACAGCAGCATTTTGGAAAGTAAAACTGCTTTTGTGTATTTTTCTGTTCTGCCTACATCATCCATTAACGTGTTTTCCACATCTACATAATCATGACAGAAGGATCAGGGTCAAATCCATGATGCAGTTCTGAAATCACACAGAAGCTTGAGTGGTGTTCCACTGTGCCCAACAGCTCATATCTGGCAAGAGCAAGTTGAGTATTTAGGCTTCTGCTCTTACCCTGGACAGGTGTGGTCCCCTGAACCTCCTACAACTCACAGGTGGACACACTTAGTGACGTCCTTAGAAACTGTTTTGTGGATGATCCACACTTGCTGGGAGCTGGGCTCAATCAGGCTGGAGCAGACTGTGGCTGGACAATCTCAAGGGCACAGGTGAGGCCCTGGTGTGTGACCCCCTGACTGATATCAGGCCATGTGCAGGACAGGTAGGGGCAGAGAGGGGCAGTGCAGGCAGAGCTGGTGCTTTGCACTTTGGCCAGGAGAGCAGCACACTTGTGGTGCTGCCCAGGAGCTGTGGCCAGGAGGGGGAGGCCAGCAGCTCCACTAGGAGCAGCCCAGGGCTTTGCACCCAGAGGATGGAGGGTGTTTCAGGATCCCAGGGATCAACAAGGCCCAGCTTCCCCAGCTCAGAGGCAGAGATGAAGATCTGAAAGACCCTCCAGGGCAGGGCCTGTGGGAGAGAGCTCTGGGCTCCTGACCCAGGACTGCCCAGGGCATGGTTTCCCCTGTTCAGCCAGCAAGGGGCCCAGAGGTTCCCAGCCCTGGTTCAAGGGAGGCCAGGACTTGCTCCCTGCTGAGGGTGACCTTGTCCTCAGCCACACCATGCTGGCTTTGCAGGGGGCAGACTGTGAGAGCTACAGGGTCAGGGAGGGTTACATGAATACTTGAAAGGAAGGGCTGGGAGGTCAGATGGGATCATGGTCAGAGTCCCTGCTGGCAGCCCTGGCAGGTGATGCATGGGGCTGTGAGATGGAGCCAGGGCTGCTGAGGAGACCCCAGGAGCAGAGGAGCCAG
>NW_026006006.1:0-5515 GCF_001458135.2 Marmota marmota marmota | reverse complement strand
TATATATATCCAAAAGACTTTTTATCCATAGATTAAAATTTTATTAATATAGAAGCACAGGAATTCCCAGTTCCTTCTTTTTCTTAAACTTGTGCAATGATTTATATGTAAATAATCAATTACTGCATTTATCTTTAATGTGTTGGCATACTGAATATACATTCAGACCATTGTCTGATTTTAGTTGTGTACTGATAATAATCTGGTGCTTTTCCAGGCTATTCCCTTTACATTTCTTATTACTCTTCTTCAAAAACTAATAGCAGAAGTGCAAAATTAGTACAACCTAATAGTTGAAAGGAAACTTGTGGAATCATTCAACACAACCCCCTCATTTTTTCATATGAGGAAATGGATGCCCGGAAAGATGTGTAAATGATCACATAATTTATTTTTTTCCATGCAGGAGCATAATAAAGTAATTTCAACACATAAGAAAGTCTTTCACTTTTAAAGAGTCTGAGAGTAGAGCAATCCATTATAAAGCCATCTTTTTTAAATTTAGTTGTTGCAAAAATCATGTAATAAAATGTGCCATCCAAGCTATTTTAAACATACAGTTCAGTAGTGTTAAGTATATTCACATTCAGCCATCCTTTCCTTTTTAAATCATCTTTTTGAGTCTAAAAGCCTATGCTGTTTTAATAAAAGTCTCAGTTTTTTTTGTACTCATGGAATGACAGCTCTAAGATGTAAAGCAGTAAAGAATGGATGAGAGTTGTTAAATTTGTGCCTTATGAAAATATGGAATCCTAGCAAATGCTATGTAAAATTATACTTAAAAGGTAAAAGACAAACTGTTGTAGGAATTATAGAAGATTTGTTAAATAAGGTCATTATCTCTTTTATTTTTCATATACTAAAGAGATAAAATCTTTGCACAGTCCATGTGAATTAATATTTTGTTTAATAAATTTTGCACATTTCCCATGCAAGGGTTAATTTCTGTTTTTTAAAATAAATTTTAACATCATTATGAAACTATCATTCATAAATATTCCTTAACTTTCCATTATAGAAACCTAAGAAAAACAAGTATTGATTGGTTATTAATATACAAAGAGGAACCTTTTAGGTATAGTTGTTTTAATTAGTACTTCAAAGAAGCTTTCCAAAGGCATACTCTGATTTTCTCACTTAGCTTCGTTTTTTTACTTCTATCATTAGGAATTTATTTGGGCCATAGTATAAACAGCCAAACTGATTGGGATTAACTGAGATTAGAATGGATTTCAGTCAACCATTTTTTAATATTTATTTTTTAGTTGGACACAATACCTTTATTTTATTTATTTATTTATTTTTTATGTGGTGCTGAGGATCAAACCCAGGGCCTCACATGTGCTAGGCAAGTGCTCTACCCCTGAGCCACAACTCCAGCCCCAATCATTTTTAAATCTTTCCAAAATACACTTTATTTCAAACAGTAAACACGTTTTTGAACTTCTACTATATTCTCACTTTTGTAGGAGATAAAAAAACATTAAACAAGATCTCCTTTCAAAGGTTTTAAAATTTACCTAATGAGGTAAAAACATGATTACATGGAATTATAGGTTGACAACAAAGAAGGATAGGAAACAATGTCTATAACAACTAAGAACATTTAACTACATTAATGTCTGAACTTGTGAGAGAGTGCATGTGGAGAAGCAGTGGTGGTGGGGGGGGGCATGGGGAGTACAGTAGTATTAGAAGCCAAATTTGACTTACTCAGGAAAAGGAAAAAGTGGGTAAGTAGAAAAGGTAAAGGGGATGGTTCCCTCAACATTGAAAATCTAGAGGCTGTAGACTTTTCTTCCTGTTCCTCTTGCTTTTCATAACAACTTATTTTAATCTTCAATGTCATTAGATTCTACAGACTTCTAATTCATGTTAGTTACTTTAGGCATTTATGGAAATTTGTGACTAGCTATTTATTTGATCCTCCAGTAAGTGTCTAAGAAACACTTTTATTCTTTAATTCTTTGCACTGGTAAGCACTTTCTTATGAATCTCCAATCCCCAGAGTTGTGAACTCCTGTAGGACAGTAATAATACCTTTCACATTTTTCTTTTTTATTCATTAACTCACTTATTATAGTCAAACTATTTATTGAACATATGTTTTATTTATTTATCATTTCATTTATTATTGGTATTATTTGTCTTATTGTGCCCTACAGGGAAAAATAGACTGGAAGAATATTTTGGGGACTGGTAGAAAAATTATCTTGTTTCTTGATTAAATGGCTACTATCCCAAGTTATAGTTTTTGGTGTTACATAAAAATGTGCAGAAATACAGCCCCCCCCCCTTTTTAACTATGAAAGCTTATTGATACATTAGCACTATGTAGTAATGATGAAGTAAATAAAAGGTCTAAACTCATGGTCTAATAAATGGTCTAAAAAGAAAACAAATAAATTCCTAGTTTCTTTAAAATCCTAATTATAACATTTAAAAAATCAAATTTGTTAGAATTTGATTTTTTTTTTTTTGTGGTGCTGGGGATTGAACCCAGGGCCTTGTGCATGCGAGGCAAGAATTTGATTTTTAAGTGGCTTTAATTTAAAAATAATACTAATCTACTTTTTTTAAAAAAAATACTGAAATAAAATTTTCAAATACCATAGTGAATAAAAAAGGAATAAAAAGAAAAAGGGGCAAACAAATGTCTGAATTTGATGAATAGAATTCCCATGTTATAAATGGCAAATGTTGGGTGATAGCAGAGGGGAAAGTAAAGAAATAGGTAGGTACAAGAAACCTTGTAAAGTAGATGAGAATTATTTCCAAATTAGAGCATGGGGAGTATAGTAGTATTAGAAGCCGAATTTGACTTACTCAGGCAGACATCATTTGCTTTGAAGGATAACTTTATGACCATACCTAATAATTACTGGTGATTGACAAGGAGACCTTTTTTGATAGGTGTTTCAAATTATGGGTTCAATTTGTAGCTATTATCCAGAAAGGCGAATAGTTACAAATGGATTTTATATCAATTTACCATTGTAATGCATACAGTTTATTGTGTCAAGGCGAATCATAAGATGTGCAGAATATACAAACTAAAACATACCAGGAAAATTTTGTGTCTAATATTTACCATATATTTTGTTGTGTTAAGCATTTTGATCTTTCTTCTGGGGTGCTTACAGTAACATATTTTTGTTGGAATGCTATTAAGAACTAAAAAAAAATTATGGTACCAGGTATTGCACCCAGAGTCACTTAACCACGGAGCCACATCCCCAGCCAGGTTTTTTATTTTATTTTATTTTTTGTTTGTTTGAGACAGGGTCTTGATAAATTGCTGAGTGTTGAACTTGCGATCCTCCTGCCTCAGCCTCCCAAGATGCTGAGATTACAGGTGTGTGACACCATGCCAGGCAAGAACTTTTTAAAATTTGAAAAATATGAATATCTATTTAGGGAAAATTTTGTCTATTTCAATGAAATGAAATCATACAACACAAAGACGATAAACTCTGGATTCAATCAAAGCTACGCTCAAATAACTGCTGTGTAAAATACTAGTTGTTCTATACTGGGCCAGTTAATGTTTTTGTGGTTCATGCATTCTTGTGAGGTTATTGTGAAAATTTAATGTAATAATGTATGAAAAGTAATTGGAATATAATTGGCATTCAAATATTAGCAGTTTCAAGTGTTGGTGATGTGATTTTTCTTCATCAGCTGTTGTTTCCCTGGCTAAAGGAAACAATCAAATAATATTTCTGATCTTTGCTTAATAGATTTTTCTTCTTCACCTCTCTTAATCCTTTTTTTTTGTGGTAACATTTTTATAAATGAATTAGAAATGACCTAAGATGGGGAACACAAAACAGTGGATACTTTATTCATATTTAATCTGGCAACTGAAGGTGTGTGCATGTGTGGTATATCTATACTTAGAAAACAGAATAGAAAGTAAAATATAACTAATCTTTGAAACAATCCGCAAACATGCAAATTATATATTAGCTTGATATATGTACTCTTAGGATGATGTCAGGTCACCTTAGATCATAAAGTGATTGAAAACAGGAATCACACCATGGTGGGAGGGGAACCACACAATACACCATATTTCTCAAGAAGTATTAAACTGATGCAATTGGAAATTGCCTAAGAACAGGTGTGAGTATGCAGTCATAGTTCATTTATTATGGCAGTAATATTGTCTTGGTAATATTTTAATTAGTTAACATCTTTAAGACACTCAAAGCTGAAAACAAAGAAATATATTTTACTCAGACATCAGGAAGCATATAGTATTTCAGGAATTTTAGGAGATGATCAATGTTCATCATGCTCCCTGAGGATTTTATTATACCATTTACTCAAACAATCAAAAATTGACCTGAGGGAGAATACATTTTTAGATGCTGAACTGTTTTAATTTTTTCCAGAATAGAAAATGAAAATAAAACCTACTTGGTAACAGATAGGAAAACAAGAAATTGAATATAAATATCAAGTCACCAAAAGCTATTTATTAGAAGGTATTGTTTAATAAGAAAAAAGAGGGAAAAAAAGGAAGGGGAGATTTCATCAAAATAGAAGAAAGATCAGTGAGATAGTGGAAGAGGACTGAGGGGGAAGGAGAATTGATGGGAAAACGAAAGTGCAGTGGGATGAATCTGACCTAACTTTCCTATGTACATATATGAATACACTATATAGTGAATCTCACCATCATGCACATTCACAAGAAATTAATTAAAAAACAAGTATGGGTAAATGGCAGAAAGTTCAGTAGAGTAGAGAGAAGGGAACAGGGAGAGGGAGGAGGGGAGGAAAATGGGAAGTACAAGGGACTGAATTAGAGAAATTATATTTTATGTTTTTATAATAGTCAAATTGAATTCTAATGTTATGTATAGCTAAAAATAATCAATAAAAAGATTATTTAACAGTGAAAATAATAAGAACATGTATTCTCTTGGCATTGATTAGCATTTGACAATTCATTTAAAACTTTTGGTACCTACCTAATTTTAAGTATTTTTATGATATAGGAATTTTAAAATATGAAAATAGATAAAGTTTCACTGGACAAATAAAAATTGGTGTTCATGAGACAAATTTGTGACAGGAACTCAGTTCTCACCTTCAAAATTTGCACATAGAACTACAACTTAAAATAATTCTGTAACAAATTGAAAGTAGATACTTGGCTATCACATTTTAAAAATACTGTTTAATAATTGATTAAGATTATCTACTTTGTAGCTCTGTGGCAGAGTGCTTGCCTAGCATGTGTGAGGCATTGGTTTTGATCCTTAGCAGAGCATAAAAATAATCATTTAAAAAAGTATTTTAAAAAGATTATCTATTAGCTGAGATTAAAATGAAAATAGTCAAATTAAAAATATGTGAAAATTATATTTTGAAACACTGTACATCAAAATGAAATCTTTCAGTTTCTGGAAGGAGCCCCAAAATGATATAGAATAAAGAAGCAACACTATGTAACAATGGCAGGAGAGAGAGTTCTTTATTATTAAGCTGACTAGAGAGAAGATAC
>NW_026006005.1:0-5516 GCF_001458135.2 Marmota marmota marmota | reverse complement strand
TTTTTTTTTTTTTTTTTTTTTTTTTTTTTTTTTTTTTTTGAGGGGGGGTACCAGGGATTAAATTCAGGGGCACTGGACCGCTGAGCCACATGCCCAGCCCTATTTTGTATTTTATTTAGAGACAGGTCACACTGAATTGCTTAGCACCTCATGCCTTGAACTCTAGATCTTCTTTTCTCACCACCCAGAGCCACTGGAATTACAGGCATGATGAAGTCCTCTATTTTTCTACATTACTTTTATCATCAATGTTATGGAAACATTAATAACAATGGTTGTTATAAATTGTTGGACATTTATTCCATGACAACAAGCCTATATAGAGATTTCAGTTATCTAAACCAGTGCTGTCCCATGAATGTTCTGTAATAATGGAAATGTTTTAGATCTATGCTGTTTTGTATAGTAACCTATGGCCACTGGGCCTTGAAATGTGCCAAGTATTGAAATCTTGATTTAATTATTTTTAATTGATTTAAATTTATGTACTCATATGTAACTTGTGGGTGTGTTTTGAATAGCACAGAACCAGATGTTGAGAATAACCTTAATCACTAAAAAATTTAATTGAACAGACTCAAGACTAATATAAATTGGTCAACTCTGTTACATGGTTCCCCTGGGAAAATTACTTAAAGTGTTTTCAGTCTAAACGTTCTGATTTAAAATGTTATAGTAGCTCTTTCCTGTATGGTCGGCATATATGTTGCAATAATAAATATAATATCATTTGTAAGTTATTTGTATAGTAGGAACATACATTGCAATAATAAATGTGAAAATATTTTTAAACTATTTGTAAGGAAAGTGCTCTATGGATCTAAAAGAGCTTTAGGTTTTTTATTTGTGTGTTTTTCCTCTTCATCTTTTCAGATATGATTTATTAGGAATAAAACAAGAATTTTATTTAATGTTTTGAGTCTCTACCCAGCTGAGATCTTGAGTGGACATACCATCTTGAAAAAATAATCTTGAATGTTAGATTTCATCATTTAGGTAGAGCAGTAAAATCACTAAAGAGTTGCATGTAATAATAAGTTGTGACAAAACCTTTGAGAAAGGATGTATGTGTAAGTCATTATAAAATAATAGTAATAAGCATAAATGGCACATGTAATGGCTTACCTTTTGGAAAACTGAAAAGGATGAGTAAAGGTTGTAATGAAGTGAAATCCGACCAATAGAGAGGACAAAACCCTATATCCACAATAGCAACCTGGCACCAGTAAAGACTCTTTCTCTAAGGAATTTTGGCATCTCTTTGACTTCAGAGTGCAAGTTTCATTGCCATATAAAGTTATTTGTATAGCAGGAACATAAGTGGCACTGATATTTCTTTATTTGTTAATACTGTGTTATATAGTTTTAATGTTAGTAAGCAAATCTTTCAGATTGTTCTCTGAATTTTTTTTTTAAATAGTTGACAATAACTTTCCCTTGGTCAACATTATGGTTTGTTTCAGATTTCTGTGTTTTATTGTAATCACACAGTCCTAGTCAGTTTTCCATTGCTGTTACAAAAAACAAAGCAAAACAAAAAAACCCTGAGATAATGAACTTATAAGGAGGAAAAATTTATTTTGGATCACAAAAATTTATTTTGGTCCATGGACATTGGGCCCATTGTGTTGGGTCTTGATGAGGCAGACATCATGGTGGAGGTGTACATTGGAGGAGGTTGTTCTCCTCACAGTGGCAGGGAAGCAAAGAGGGAAAAGGACTAAGGTCCAAATATCTCCTTCAAGGTCACAACCTCAATGACCTGACTTCCTCCAATTAAGCCTTAAAGGCTTCACCACCTCTCAGTAGTGCTGCAGGCTGGGATCATTGCCTTTAGCATATGGGTCTTTGTGGAACATTTAAAAAAATCCAAAACATAACATATATTATCTAGTTTAAATGTGACGTGATCGCATTGCAGATCTTTTTGAGAATTTTGGAATAATAGTAATCTCATATAATATATGTCAAGGTCAGGACGATCCTGTTTTAAGAAGTAATTTTAATGCCTTCAAAAACTAGGAAGAAACCTTTTATAGAAACTCTTCAATTAATTAACTAAAGTTAAAATTCACTATTTTCAACATTCCCACATACGTAGACACACATACACACACACAATAAACAGCAGTCAATAAAGCAACATAATATTTGAAGACTCAAGCATTAGTAAACAGTCAATCTATCAAAACAAAAAGAAAAAAAACTTAATTTATGCAGCTCTTAAATATTCATGTTTAGGCCAGAGCTGCAACTACTAAAACCAGAATTCATAACTTTGAAAAGGCAATCATTGGATCAGCTGGCGGTTTTGTCCACACAACTGCATAAACAATTTGCCTACTTTCCATTAAATACACCAGATGCTTTGTTGTCATGTAAACACAATCTAAATGAAATCCACAGATTTTTCCCCCCAAACTTCATTTTAGATAAATGGTTCTTGGCTGATCTTATTCTAGGTCTGCTAACAATTTAACCAGGATTATTTGATTGGTTTTCAACTCTTTTGCCATCTCTCGTCGTCCATCCTTTATTGGGCAAGCAAATGCTGGAGAAAATGATGTAAAGGCAAGCAAATAAACATAGAAAAAAAGGTCTCTGGGAAGCCAGACATTCCTCAGAGTTGTCAGGCCTTTCTCAGGAAGGGAGTGGTTAGAAGGGCACGGGAGGTTAATGTCCAAACTGCTTCCTGATTTGAAATGCCCCTCTCTCCGGAGCTCAAGAATGAGAATCTCTTCCCCTCGACAAAATGGCCTGTCTGTGGACACTTCCACTTCCAAGGTTCTTGCAGGCTCCAGGTAAGTAACAGGTAACAATATACCATTTTCCCATTGACTAAAAAAATGCTATACAAGGAATTAATTAGTCTCTATCAGTTTTCATAAATAACACACCTTCCTGCTCATGAAGGTCACATGGTGTTCCAGTGCTTTTTGTGTTGTCTGATGGATGGGAAATGAGAGAAACGACATTGGCAGCAACAGTCACAACAAAGAGGGGCTCACAATGTGAAGGAATCAAATGCTTCATGTCCATTTTACTGTGGTTTATGTTTTCCTGACCCAGTTCACTTTTTGATGCTCAGTCAGAAGTAAAGCATAACTCAGGCATTCTCAATCACCTACCCAATATAAGAGTCAGTATGATTCGTTTATAGTTTTGCTTCTCTCAGTCTAAAAGTTGGGAACAAACTGAGAAATATCAGACCCTATTGAAAATACTTATGCACAGACCCTTTTGGCATTATTGAAGCCCTTCAGGAAAAGGAGTCACTAGGCCTGTCACTGGCCATCGCATGATGACATCTCAGTTACTAAAGCAAGATACAATTAAAAGCAGTTTTGAATAGTTTCATGTGTGAAGAGTGAGAGGAAGGGTAGGCAGATGTAATTGTTTGGACATGATCTTTAATTTTTTTGGATATGATCTTTAATTGTCTACAGGCAGGCTAGATGCTATTTCGTATCTCTCCGAGCATCAGGGACCTGCCGTGGTGATGCATACTGAAGTTTGAGCTGCCATCACGTTTTCTGTTACGAAGCACTGCTTTCTGCACTGCTGTTTGATGCCTATTTATCCTAGAGAGGGTGGGCTCTATGGTCACTAACTGACTTACTAATCCTTTCACACATTGACAGGAAAATAGTGTCCAGGCCTATAGAAAGAATACCCCCCAATTTTGTGCTGTTTACTCATGTGACACTGACTTCAGTCCTATTCACACTGAATGCATTCAGGGGCAAGAAATCACAGGGTAAAGATGCCCGGAAATCAAGTCATGCTTCTAGAACGTGCCACAGTCTTTGGGTTGACATGTGATAATCTTTACTTTCTTATCTGCTGTTAAGTAGATGCATGGGTAAATTTATTCAATGTGGTCCTAAGAGCAAAACAAAAACATATAATGTGAAAAAAAATTATGGGGAAATAATGCCTTATACCAGGATGTCATAAGCATGACCAATTTTTCTGTCTTGTTTTTTTTTTTGTTGTTGTTGTTTTGTTGTTGTTGTTTATAATTTTTCATGCAACACCTTGCATGAAAAATTATAGTTTTTCAATAAATCTTTGTTAAATTAATCAACATTTATCAGGGATATTGCAGAGACTTTTTTGAACCAACTCTGACATTTTGTGCTTAGGAACAAATAAAGCAAGTACTGAAAATTATGCAACTGAGAAAATTTAAAATGTTAATATTGATAGAGAATTCTAAAAATATTGATTGTATGCATTAGTATTATATGACCACAAATTGCTATTATGAAATTGTTTAATATTCAAAACAGAAATAAAAAAGGGAGTATTAGAATATCAAACAGCATAATCTTCCTGCAAGTAGATTTGATTATTTAAATTTTCTTTTTATTCTATTTTTCAGCAAATATCAAATTGAGATTGATGAACAATTCAAATTTCAAAAAGTCAGAATATTAAAAATTGCTTGAAATATTAAGATCATGTGGTTAGATGTTATTCTTATGCATTCTATGAACCAGTCCTATATTCCACTCTTTAAAAAAAAATTCTTTTTTCAAATAAGTTGGGTGAAGATGTTTGCTGCATTTCAATCATGCAACAGCTAGCTCTTAAAAAGTGGTGAGTAATTAATATTGATTTGGAACTTCTGAGAAAGTTGGTTTTTACTTAAGCATCAGAAACAATTTTGTAAGATTTTGTAACTCATGATACTGGGTTGGAAAGAATAAAACACTTTTTTAACTAAGTCAAGGAAAAGTACAAGTTAGCATCTTACTTCATCACAGGAAATACTGATAACCAAGCTATGGGAAGAGCAGGGGGCTGATGGAGTCTTGAGGAGCTTGGTTTGAAAGCAACAAGGACTTTTTCTGATGTTTTCCACTCTTGTTCCTGCAAAATGTTGGCCTTCTGATTTTTTACTGCAAACTGGCATCCTCCTTTTAGGGAGGATGTAGGGAACACAGATGCCTGCCGACCCCCAGCTTCATATCTTCCAATCCTGTTACCACACACATTCCACGCTCTTTTCACAGCTTGGTTGTTCAATACTTGTGTGACTTATTATGATGCTACCTCCTCCTTTTCCTTGATATAGTTTGAATTGTGTTTTGTTCTTTCCAACTGAGCATCATGAATTACAAAATCTCAGTTGGACATTGTTTATGATGCTTAAGTAAAAATTAATTTTCTCAGAAGTTCTAAAAAAGAAAAAAAATCACTCTGTGGTTTTAGCTCCTATTCAAGATGATCTGAGAACAGAACTAGAGTTGGGTCATATATCTGTCCCTTGACCAGTCTTTTGTGATCAAGAAGAAAGAGTAGTAAATGAATATAGGTATAATTATCCTAAGAGAAGAGGGAAGAGAAAGGTTACTGCTGTTCCCAGTGTAAGAAAGCTTAATTGGGGGGCTGGGGTTGTGGCTCAGTGGTAGTGGTAGAGTGCTCGCCTAACTTGTGCAGGGCCCTGGGTTCCATCCTCAGCACCACGTACAATAAATAAAATAAAAGTATTGTGTCCAACTATAACTAAA
>NW_026006004.1:0-5516 GCF_001458135.2 Marmota marmota marmota | reverse complement strand
TTTAATTCCAGATATTGTGAATTTTCCCCTGTTGAGTGCTGGATAATTTTGTCCACCTACTTTTCAGCTTTGTTCTGGGGGACAGTTAATATGGAGAGAGTTGTTTTATTTTTGATCTTGCTTGAAAATGTTTGGTAGAACCAGAGCAGTGTTTAGTATAGCATAAATATTTCCCTCTGTTTGAGGCATGAATCTTCCCAGTACTCTACCAATTCTCCATGAATCATGAGAATTTTCTTTCTGAATGATGGAAGAGTTATTATTGTTAGACTTTTAGAATAAGGTTCTGTTTTCTCTAGTCCTTCCTGATGGTTCTTTCCCTTGGATGTTTTTCTCAATGTATGAACTTTGTTGGGTGCTTTAGGGATCCTCTACAAATCTCCGGAGGTCTTTCTCTTTGAAGCTCTCTCCTTTGTTAGTCTCTGTCCAATAAACTCAGTTCCTTTATTCTCTTTGAACTTTTAGCTTTAAGACCTCAGTTGAGGCAGTATGCCAGTCCCTGCAATGACTGCTCCTCCATGTGTTAAGATCTGAAAACTCTCAAGAAAACCAGCTGGAGCAATATTAAGGCCCATCTTATTTGAATATTCTCCTAAGTAACATTGTCCCTTTTTGTCTAATAACGACTTTCCTGAAAGCTGCTCTTTCAGACTTTAAACTGATGCTTTAATTGTTTCAGGCGAAAGGATGATTCTCTTCCCTGCTATACTATTTTGTCCGATAATGCTTTTGTTTTACAATTCTTCCAAGAGAACGGAATTCTAGAACTTGCCTTTGGCTTTTTTTGATAGAATGGGCTTATCTTAATTACTTTATCAGGGTCTCAATGTGAATATTTAACCGTTTGTGGAAAATGTAGCAGGCTCAAATTTCACCATTATCTTACCTCAATTTGCCCCCCAAAAATAACTGTGCCAAAACTTCTGAGGTTTTCAGGGATTAACAAAGCAATGGTTCTAGAGATTCCCAAACATTCCACATATTTCTCTTCACCAAAAGTAGATATTGTGAAGTGGTTACAGCCAATTTGTGGGAATCTTTGATTGTTAATGTACTGTCTATACTTTAAAGAGCATGGTTGTGCTCTTTCCTCAAATGGATTCAACTTCTTCAACACTGGAGCGATTTTTCTAAAGATTGGTTTGGTTTGGAAAACTTAGTGAGAGCCCAAACTCTTCTTTGTGTTGGCTCAATTCATGTTTCTGTTTGCCAGACCCAGGACTTTTCTGAGTTTAAAAAACATTTTAGTAGATAGCCCATCTATTTTATTAAACACACCAGGTGACCATTTGGCTAATACTAAACATCCATGTGGGCAAAATATTCTGATTACTATTCTAGTCCTGTTGCTCATGTGCCCGCTTCAAACATCTGATTTTTAAGCATTGCCACTAGCTTCTAAATCTGTATTTATATGACTTTTTTTATCAACACCAAGGAGATTTTTCAATTCAGAAACTCCCTCCATCCTTTGTGACACTGAGAAAATAAAAACCACAGGGATTCTCAAGTATGTTGCTGTTTCCCTGCTATAAGGCTTTTCTCAATGCATTTGTTCATTAACGAAAAACTACTCTCTACTTTCAAGGACATGGTCCTAAGGGGAATCTGAGGGGAACAGATATTTTTATGAGTTTCTTAAAGTTTCTAGATTTCTTTCAATTATTATTTGATGGAAGCTCTATCATCTCAATATTATTGAATGAAGATCATAGTGAATGTAGGTTTCAGTCCTTCAATGACAAAAGTTGTTAAAATCCCTCTAAGGTGCTCAAAATAGTATAGTATATATGATCCAAATCTCTTCTAAGAGATCTTTTATTGGTATATTTGATTCATTAAAGCAGTTCATTTCATTTTTCTTAGTCTAATACTCTTTATCAGCATTTACACATATACAGTGCAGATTATAAGTACCACATAAATAAGTAATATCAAACAAGTTTTTTTAGAATAGTAATCATCAATTTTAGCATGAGTTGGCAAAGAGAAATGGACTGCACTTATGAATATAAAGACACTGAATGGTATTAAAGATGGTGTTTACTTTGATAAAACAGGAATCACTAAAAGTCGAGGCACAATTCAATGATGCTGCTTAAGGATATGGTAGGTGAGAGAAAGAAAGGGGGGGGGGAGGGAGAGAGAAAGAGAAATAGAAACTGACAGAAACAGAATTACTTAGCCTGGGTCCTTTTCCCAATTTTCCTACTTCCATGTGTGTCTTCTACTGGAAAATCTAATAGTCAGCCATCCAACAAGAAGAGTAGGAAATACAGCACCAACATGATAGAAGAGAATGAAGAAAGCTAGAAGGGTAGATATGGAATAGAAGGACAAAAGATAAACAGCCCATTAGAACCACTTATAGCTGGCTTGTGGTCAGTTGTATCTCCATGCCAGAAAAAAATTCAGAAAACAAAATTGTGCTCAAATCTAAATAAGCCATATATCAACGTTTATTAACATTGTTACAGAGATTAGCATTACACTGTCTGATAAATCTTGTTGAGTCCCAATTATAGCTTGGCAGTAAAATCACCACGCCATTGATTATGAAACTACTGAGATAATGAAAATGACTTCCTAAAAGAGAAACATAAAAAAGCCTTGAAATTTAATCTACATGACACATATAGTTTTGATGTAAATGTTTTTATAATTTTGTAAATGTTTTTGTGTGTATGTGTCTCTGTGTGTGTGTGTGTGTGTGTGATGCTGGAATCAAACCCAGGGGTTTCTGCATGGTGGAAAAGCACACTATTGAACTACATCCCAAACCCTAAGAATGATTTTTAAAGATTTGTAAAGATGTTTTTAACGTCCGTACTTTCCATGCAGCTTTTAGTGTACTAAAATTGTTTTCGCTGGTTGGGAAGTGTTTTCCTGAATATTTCTTTCCATACCATTATATAATTTATCAGACATTATATAATATATCAGATATTCCATGTAGTTAGTTATATTTTGTGGGAAGACACCATCCATTTGTCAATTTTATTTTCTCCAGAATTCCCAGTGTGGTGTTTTGCACATCATGGTGACGAGTGATGTTATTCAGTCAATAAATGCATAGATGAATATACTGTTCAAATTTTCCAGCAATTCTAAATATGTTTGAGAAATTCTGAAGAGAAAGAAAATTCTAAAGAAAAAGATATTTCTTTTCAAGTGTAGCATGGGTAGAATAGAATGAGATCGAACATATATAATACAAGTAGAATTATTACATGCTCTAAGCGCACAAAGATTTTTAATGTATCTAGGTTAGTTAACTATGCTATGTACTTATACATTAACAAATTATTCTTTCTATATGAACTTCCTTCTCAGAACTCAATATATTTCTTCCACATTCCCTGTTAAAGATTATATATTTAAATTACATTATAATATTATTTGCATATCTATATTATTGAATCCATTCAAATATTTATTTACAAATGTATGAGATGTTTCTCTTGGTCTTTTTTTGCTGCTATAACAGAATCCTAAAGACTGGGTAATTTGTAATTAACAAAATTTATTTTTCGGTTTTGGAGGCTGGGAAATTCAAGATTAGGGGGTTGGTTTCTGGTGTAGGAATTCTTGCTGAATCTTCCTGTGGCAGAAGGTCAAAGAGAGGGTGAAAGACAGATAAAGAAGGACCCACACATATCCTTTCATGAAGAGTACACTGCGGTACAATGGCATTAGTCCATTCATGAACGTGGAACCTTCATAACCTAAACTCTTCCATGCTGATTCTGAACCAGGATCAAGATTTCAACACATGAACTTTGGGAAACACCCTTAAACAATAGCAGTGTCATTTTGCTAAATAAAAAGTTATTGTAAATATCAATATCTTAAACGAAATATTTGATTGATATCAGCAAACATGATTGAGGATGAAACACCAGGCCATCTCTTCACCTGGATAATTGTTCTGGAAGAAACAGTCTGAAGTGACTAAGACTCTGGAGTTTGTTTGAACATTTCAGTTTCCAAGGGTCATTTCAGGTGGTAGATTTTAGTTACTGTCTGTCACTTTTACCAATCAGGGTTGGAAGGTTGTTTACCTATTACACACCCTTAGCTCTCTGGCAGGTATCTGTGAGGATCACAACTATAATCTTTGGCAATTCATTGAGCCAAAGCAGGCAATAAAGAACTTTTTCTTCCAAATACTGGAGTTCTGGATTCAATTGTCAATTGTTGATCTGACCATGAAGGTAGATGCTATTGTTGCCCTCCCACCGACTCAAGTTATTTTAAATTTTAAGTAGTTTCTTTTTTCCTTTTACACAAACAACCTATACATAGGAGACTTAGAAAACAGTTCATGTGCCTATAAAAATATACATTTAAGGAGACCCTTTAGGCTTTTACCTAAGGCTGATCTGTAAAGATCCCATACTATAATTAAAAAATAAATAACAGGAAATTATGGATATGAGGAGTCTGATTTCTGGACTTAATGTATTATAAAATTATATTTCCAGTTTTTAAGAAACAAACAAAAAATATGAGTCATGCAAATGAAAAGGAAATAATGCCTCATTCATAGAACCAAAGTCACTTAGTAGAGACAATATCTATGGAAATCCAGACATTTGACTTATTACAGAAAGACCATTGTTCTAAAGAAGCTCAGAGAGCTAACTGAGGGTAAGGATACAGCTAAGCATGTTAGCTGTGAATATTAATAAAGAAAAGAAAGTTTTCGAAGTGAACAGTGATTGAGATGAAAAATATACTAGAGGGGTTTTAAAGCAGATTTGAATTAGCCAAAAAAAGAATTAGCTAATTCAAAAGATAGGATCAGAGCAGAAATCAATGAAATTGAAACAAATTGAAAAAATTGACAAAATTGAAGTTGGTTCTTAGAAAAAATAAATAAGATCTACAGACCCTTAGCCATGCTAATGAAGAGAAGAAGAGAGAGAACTCAAATTACTAACATATGGGATGAAAAAGGCAATATCAAACAGATGCTACAGAAATACAGAAGACAATTAGAAATTATTTTGAAACCCTATATTCCAATAATATAGAAGATAGGGAAGACATCGATAAATTTCTTAAATCATATGATTTGCCCAGACTGAGTCAGGAGGATACACTCAATTTGAACAGACCAATATCAATGGATGAAATAGAAGAAGCAATCAAAAGACTATAAACCAAGAAAAGCCCAGGACTGGATGGGTATACAGCAGAGTTTTACAAAACCTTTAAAGAAGAATTAATACCAATACTTTTCAAGTTATTTCAGGAAATAGAAAAAGAGGGAGCTCTTCCAAATTCATTCTATGAGGCCAACATCACCCTGATTCTGAAAGCAGACAAAGACACCTCAAAGAAATAAAACTACAGACCAATAGCTGTAATGAACCTAGATGCAAAAATCCTCAATAAAATTCTGGCAAATTGGATACAAAAACACATCAAAAAAATTGTGCACCATGATCAAGTAGGATTCATCCCTGGGATGCAAGGCTGGTTCAATATACGGAAATCAATAAATGTTATTC
>NW_026006003.1:0-5517 GCF_001458135.2 Marmota marmota marmota | reverse complement strand
CTGAAGAATAACATTACTTAAGCAGTAATAATAGAAAAATTAGTGCAAGAGAATTGTAAGATGTCAGAAAGGCAGGAAAATGGTTGCTTTGGGTGTGTTTTTAGTTTCCCCAAAGAGGGGAGAGGGGGTCATGTTTGTGATTTCTGTATTTTCTAGACAACCTATCACAATTCAATGTATAATAATAAACCCTAAATACTTATTTATTGAACAAGATATATAAGAAGAATCATAAATACTGCTCTTATTTTTCTATTGTTATTACTTTCTTAGCCTTATAACACTAGGACCACTTCTCTCAGAGGACAGTAAGTGGCAGCAGCCGGTCTGCTAATAAAGGACTGTCACCTCCAGGGGGCACTCCAAGAGAGGCATACTGAATAAAGGTCAAGATTAAGGATTTAGCTGGGTCATGGTGGTGAACTGTGTATTTGTTGAATTAGGAAGGGATAAGATCCTGCTTAGCATGGTTGAATCTTTGGTTCTTTGGAAATCAAACCTTTTTAAAATTCCACATGACAGCATGCAGATCCAAGCTTGACTCCCATTTGGAAATATTGTCCTAACCTGCCCCATATCCCGAAACTAAACAAAACACTACAGTAGAATTCATGGATTTAAAATAATGGCCAGGGGCTACCCATAGTGATCAGCATGTTTGGCTCAAGATATGGGTGGGGGGCAAGGTCCAAGAATTTGAACAACTTTAGACTTTGAAATAGGCATAAATTTATCATTCTGCCATAGCCTCTACTACTTCTTTCATCTGATAGATGCCATTTTTAATAGATTCTTGCTACTTTTTTTTTTTTGAGTTGGCAGATATTATTTGAATTTGTAAGTACATTTTTATACTTTCCAAATCTTCATGGTGAAGATTTGAGTGTTCAGTACCTCTTAAGTTCCTGCATCCCTCATCAGAAAAACAACAGCTTTATTTCCTTTCTCTGGGATCATGTTTTGTTTTACACCGGGTAGCTTAGCAGAAAAGGCTGAGGATTGTGGGCATGCGCCACAGAAATTACCAGTCTGTTCTGACTTTTTTGCCTTTTGGTTCAGTCTCTTCCCTTACAATGTCTACCTCTGTAGAGTTGGAATTGGGGAGTGCACCTCTTAGAGGGAACAAGTCTGAATGCTTCTTTTGGATTATGTATCTTATCATAAATAATTCAATACAAAATACAAATAAGACTTGAAAACAAATTATCCAGTACTAGATGTTAATCAAACCTTGATTTTCTCATACTCAGAGAAAATGAAGTGTGCTGAAGTGAAAACCTTCCCCATAGTTCTATGATCGCATCCAAAGCAGGAGACTTCACATTCTGATACAAATGAACATTTCAAAGCAAGAGGGATTGGACAACCTCCATGAAGCAGGCACACTGCCATTGGGCTGGATTTCCCAGGATACAAAATGCTCTTCTGCTATCCTAAAAGTACAAACATGTCAGGTCTCACCATGGGTACCGGGAAAATCAGATAGAAAAGGGTATACCAAACTTTAGACTACCTATTTGTTTTTGTTTTTGTTTTTGCGGGGGAGCTTTGTGCATATTTTGCAAACTCAAGAAACCTGGTGTTTAATTTATCCATCCAACCAAAACAGCATTAAGTGTTTACTGTGTGTTGGGATCTATATACACATAAAGGTACAAGGCAAGGTCCCTGCCTCTAAAACCTGACAGATCAGCGCTACAGGCAAAGGTAGATGGATGTCCTGTCTCTACCCAGACCCACAGCAATATTTAATCTTGAATCCATAGGGAAAGTACTGTGAACCCACAATACTTATAAGAGCAAGTACCAAATATTAGCATTCCCAGGTATGAGACATTTCAGATATATTTTTTGTGGTGATTTTCAGGGTCCCATGGCAAAGATTTTAAATGAACTTGATCAAAAGTCAAAAGAAGCCCTTTCACGTGCTCTTGCTGAAGAACTTGGCATTGAGACTGTACCTAATTGAGAGGCTTTGTTGGCTGAAGTGTGCTGGCTTCAAGCCCAATCACAGGACCCCTTGGAACAATTAGTAAGGCCATTAGTTTGCATGCCTAATCCCAAGTGACCTTGTATGAGTCTCCCTCTTTCTTGGGATTTGCAGGTCCCATGGTTTGGTAGCATGGGAGAGTGACACATTCACTAATCCTGCTCTTTTTTCTCTCTCACCCTCATAGATTGCCACAGGCCACTGACTCCCATAAATGGAGATAGAATCTTTTTTTTGTTTAACAACTTGACAGTGAAGCTTACATCAGAGCATGTAAAAACTACAGGTGATGTTAACTTTGAACATCAATCTGACTATACATGTTTTCTTCTTTTGGCCTTAGTAATAATTCCCCCTCCCTTTTTAAAAGAAACTTTAGTAACCAAGTGTAACTGGTTTAAATGCTACCAATTAATTTCATTTCTTTTTTCCTTGATCATTATTATTTCTTAGAATCTTATTGCATACTGGATTTGTACTTTTTTTAGTATTAATAGAGTGACTAACCAATGCAGTAACTAGCTATCTTAAATACATGATGTATTATTTACTTCATTCCTCAGACATTTTCTCTATATTTTTTAAAATATATTTTAGTTGGGTTCCTCTATATCTTTGTCTTTAAAAAGAGCAAAACAAAGAAAAAAAGAAAAGAAACTAAATTCAACAAAACTTTTATAAGCAAAACCAAAAAAATAAAAGTGAAACCTGGGCAAATATAAATTATTTAAGCTCCATTTTCCATTATCATGGCCTGGCTTTGACATTTCTTTTTTGCCAAACTGTTTGTTTCTGGTTCTATGGAAAATATTTTGAGAAAATAACTTGGAAGAAGCAGAGGAAACAGTTCTTTAAATAAAATAAATGTATATAGTGGTATAAGATCATTAGCAGATGGTTTTTAGCAAAATTATACTTTAAAAATGATGACAGCTGAGGTTCCCAAGGATCTTTCTCTGTTTTTTTCTTTTTCTTTTTGTTATTTAGTTTCTTTAGCTGCTCTTCATGAATCTCTACCTTGTTAGGTAGTACAAAATCAAGTCTTAACAAATAACATCTTAATTACTTATGGTTTATAGCTCCTTTCCTGCTGAAATGGTCTAGGTTTTCTAAGTTAAATTCCAAAGAATGTTCTTGAAGAGAAAGCATTCTTTCTCTGAAGCTTGACTGGGGGTTAAGAAGTTTGACATTAGGCACCATTCCATCTAAGGACTGGTTTCCAGAACATAGAACCAGGCATGCGATAGTGACCACTCCATAGATGTTCTCCACCATGAACTTCAGATCTTGCTGTGAATACTCCTGAGCTAGACCTGTTGAAACCCTATGAAGAAAAGACCCCAAATTAGGATCAAGTGAGAAGCTGGAGTCTGTCTGAAGAGAAAACAAAACAAAAATTACCTTGAAATTGTTTAAGTAAAACTAAAATTAATAGTTTCAATGAACAATTATACATATTTTTTCAAAAATTATTTAAACATCTATTTAACCTGAAACAAATGCAGAAATGGAAAGTATTTTATTTTCCTGTAATGAATACCCAGTTTTGTCTATGGCCTTCAAAACCTATTAGTTACATAATAGCTGTTACTTCACCCATGAGCCCTGAACCCTGTTCCCAAATCATAGCCCAAATGGTTCCCACACTCTCCGCCCACCTTCCCCCACCTGTAGAGGGGCTAATTTTGACCAAATACGAATTATACAGATCTGTACATCATTAGAGAGACTTTGTATAATGAGACTCAAAATCCTAGTTTTGCTCTATGGCCCATATGAATTGATCTTTTGCTGTTTGTGAAACAAATGCTAAATTTTAGTGTTTAAATTTGAAAAGATGTTCAAATTTGGGAGAAAACAATGAATCAAAATCAAGGAGAGAATATTTATCTTCTTTATTGTAATGTACATCGACAAAATTCACTAAATACTTATTGACTGTTTAATAAAAAACAACAACAAAAAAAGCTAAATAATAGCATAAGTGTTCTATCTTTTCAGGTAATTGGCTAATGTAATCAGGAGGGGTTAATATAAGACTATATAGAAAAACGTGCTGATTTTTGTCACATATGATATCATCAGATGCTAACAGATATGGTGAAATTAGGCCATTGCTCAAATAGACAATTGATTAAAATATGTAAAAGGATTTTCTGCTTTTAATGTAATTTTTTTAATTTTTCTTTTCTACTTGTAAATATTTGTATACTACCTTTCTAAGATTTGACATATTTCACCATAAAAATAAAATACATAAACAAAACTCTGGTGCTGTACTTATTTTAAATCTAATCACTCAAAATTTCCATATAAAGATTGTGTCTTGAGTTTTTCCCAGGAAGTCTAAAATGTCTATAGTCACAGATGTGTTCTCCCCTACAGACAAAAACCAGGCAGCCTGTTTCTGTGTGCCTTTTATCAGTTCTGACACATCCCAACTCCTGCTTCTTCAGAAGTACCCAGAATGTAAATGCATACTGCCCCGCCTCACTAAAATTAGTGTTCTTATCTAATAAAGGCATTGGGTTCTGTTTCATGTGCCTTCTGAGCTCACACTATATTTATTAGAGGAAAGGGCAGAGTACTGTTCCCAACACTGCTAGGTGATTGCTGCCTCCCTGTACTATTTTAAAGATTTTGACTCATTCACATTTCAAGGTAACAAAAATGGAACCGCTGCTTTGGATTTTGAGTTGTAAGAAATGGCAAGTGTTGTTAAATATATCATAGATTATAAGAACCTCTGAAAGAGTAATTTTTTGTTCCCACTGAAACTGTTACAGGAAATTGGGAGAAAATAGCAAATGCCCTCAGCCTTGAGCAAAACCTGAATAAACTTTTAATAATCATCCTGAAGCAGATATGTTTCCTTTTCTTTTACCACAATAACTCAATTATTTGTTTAGGACTTCCCATTTCTGCATCCGGGCTATTATTGCCACTCTTCACTGTGAAATTTCTCTTTTACTCTCACCACTTGTTTTCAAGTTCTCTGATTCATCTTGAGTCCCAACCACAGGCAGTGAAAACTCACCTTCCTAAATCTCTCATGCTTGAGCTTTTGGGTAGATGCTCTTCATCCAGTGACAACACAGTGATGCCCAAACCTACTCCAAATGTCCTGTCTTCTCTACAGATGTTAGATGCATGCTGTCTAAAACAATAGATACCAGCCACATGTGACTACTACATGTGACTACTCTGTTACCATGTGCCATTTTCCATGTAGACTGTCCCCAAATTATAATGATTTGACTTAAGGATAATTGGACTTTACAATTGTGCAAAAGTGATACCCATCCAGTAGAAACCTTACTTCAAATTTTGGCTTTTGATCTTTTCCCAAGTTAGCTATAATATGCTTTTGCAATGCTGAGCAACAGCAACAAGCCACAAGTCCCAGTCAGTCATGCACAATCATGGGGTAAAATAACCCGTAATCTACAGTGCACTGTGTTGCTGAACTGTGATGTTCAGAGGCAGGTGTATTAGATGCATTTGTAACTGACATCAGTTGAAAAAAG
>NW_026006002.1:0-5517 GCF_001458135.2 Marmota marmota marmota | reverse complement strand
TTATCTATTCATCTGTTGAAGGGAACCTACATTGGTTCCATAGTTTAGCTATTGTGAATTGGGCTGCTATAAACATTGATGTGGTTGTATTACTATAGTATGCTGATTTTAAGTCTTTGGATATAAACCAAGGAGTGGGATAGCTGGTTCAAATGGTGGGTCAATTCCACATTTTCTGAGGAAGCTCCATACTGCTTTCCAGAGTCGTTGCACCAATTTGAAGTCCCACCACATCTCACCAACATTTATTGTTGCTTATATTCTTGATAATTGCCATTCTAACTAGGGTAAAATCAAATCTTAGAGTAGCTTTGATTTGCATTTCTTAAATGCTAGATATGTTGAACATTTTTTAAATATATCTGTTGATCAGTTGTATATCATCTACTGAGAAGTGACAGTTTAGTTCCTTAGCCCATTTATTAATTGTATATATTTTTTTATTTTTTGATGTTAACTATTTTGAGGTCTTTATATTTCCTGGAGATTAATGCCCTATCTGTGGTGCATGTGATAAAGATTTTCTCCAATTCTATAGGCTCTCTTCATGTTATTATTTCCTTTGCTGAGAAGAAACTTTTCAGTTTGATTCCATCTCATTTATTGATTCTTTATTTTATTTCTTGTTCTTTAGTAGTTTTGTTAAGGAAGTCAGTTCCTAAGCTGACATGTTGAAGATTTGGGCCTACATTTTCTTCTATTAGGCACAGGATCTCTGTTCTATTCCTAAGTCTTTGATCCACTGATTTGATTTTTATGCAGGGTGCGAAATAGGGTTTTAATTTCATTTAGCTACACGTGGATTTCCAGTTTTCCCAGCACTGTTTCTCAAAAGGCTATCTTTTCTCCAATTAACCTTTTGGCACCTTTGTCTTAATAAGATCACTGTATTTTTATAGGTTTGTCTCTCTGTATTCTATTGTGTATCATTGGTCTATGTGTCTGTTTTGGTGCCAAAACTATGCCATTTTTGTTTCTATAGCTTGGTATTATAATTTAATGTCTTTTATTTTGATGCTTCCTGTATCACTTTTCTTAATAAGGATTGTTTGGCTATTCTGGGTCTCTTATTTTTCCAAATGAATTTCATGATTGCTTTTTCTAGTTCCATGAAGAAATGCTAGTGGGATTTTTAATAGGAATTGCATTAAATCTGTATAGTGCCTTTGGTAGTATGGCCATTTTGACAATATTTATATATATATATATATATATATATATATTAAGTTGTTGATAAACCTTTATTTATTTGTTTGTTTGTTTATTTATTCATTTATTTGTTTATATGTAGTGCTGAGAATCGAACCCAGTGCCTCACACATGTCAGGCAAGTGTGCTTCTGCTGAGCTACAGCCCCAGCCCCATTTTGACAATATTAATTCTGCCTATCAAAGAGCTTAGGAGATCTTTCCATCTTGTAAGGTCTTCTTCAATTTCTTTCTTTAGTACTGTGATTTTCATTATAGATGTTATTCCCATTTTTGTTAGAATTGTTCCCAAGTATTACTTTTTTGAAATTCTTATGAATGGGGTAATTTTTCTAATTTATCTTTCAATGAATCCAGCACTGATGTATAGGAATGCATTGACTTATGGGTGTTGATTATATATCTTGCCACTTTGCTGAATTCATTTATTAGTTTTGGGTCTTCTAAATATAGAATCATGTCATCAGCAAATACAAATTAGTTGGAGGGTTTTTTTTCCATATTTGTATCCTTTATTTTTTTTCTTCTGTTTAATTGCTCTGGCTAGAGTTTCAAGGATGATGTTGAATAGAAGTGTTGAAAGACAACATCCTAGTCTTGTTCCAGGGAATGCTTTCAAATTTTATTTGTTTAGAATGATGTTGGCCTTGGGTATAGTATATATACCTTATACAATGTTGAGATATGTGCCTACTATCCCTGATTTTTCCAGTGTTTTGAAAATTAAGGGGTGCTGTATTTTGTTGAATGTTTTCTTTTCATCTATTGAGATAGTCATATGATTCTGGTCTTGAAGTCTACTGATGTGATGAATTACAATTATTGATTTCTGTATGTGAACTAATCTTGCAACCCCACTTGATTGTGGTGAACTTTTTCATATGTTTTTGTATGCAAGTAGGCAGAATTTTATTGAGAATTTTTGCATGTATAGTCATCAAAAATATCATTCTCAATTTTTTCTTTCCTTGATGTGTCTTTGTCTGGTTTTGGTATCAGGGTGATACTAGCTTCATAGAATGAGTTTTGAAGTATTTCCTTTTCTACTTGATGGAATAATTTGAGTAGTTTTGATGTTAATTCTTCTTTGATGGTCTTGTAGAACTCAGCTGACAATACATCTGATCCTGGGCTTTTGTGGATTGGTAGACTTTGATGCTATCTTCCATTTCATTGCTTAAAATTGATCTCTTTAAATTGTGTATGTCCTCCTGACTCAGTTTGGGTAGGTCATATGTCCCTAGAAATTTGTTGATGTTTTCAAGATTTTCTATTTTATTAGACTATAAATTTTCAAAATAATTTTTGATTATCTTCTGTATTTTATTAGTGTCCATCAGGATATTTTCTTTTTCATAACAAATTTTGTTAATTTGAGTTTTCTCTCTATTTTTCTTCCTTAGTAAGCCTATTTAGTTTTTGAAAGCACCAACTTTTTGTTTTTTCAATTTTTTAATTGTACCTTTTGTTTCAATATAATTGATTTTAGTTCTAATTTTAATTATTTCCTGTCTTCTACTGCTTTTGTGCTGATTTGTTCTTCTTTTCCTAGGGAATTGAGATGTAATGTTGGGTCATTTATTTTTTGACTTTTTATTCTTTTAATGAATGAACTCAATGCAATTAACTTTCCTTTTAGTGATGTCTTCATAGTTTCCCAGATATTTTGATATGTTTTATTGCTATTCTCATTTACCTCTAAGTGTTTTTTTAATTTCATCCCTGATTTCTTCTGCTATCCACTCACAATTCTATAGCATAATATTTTGTCTCCAGGTTTTAGGGTAGCTTCTTTTTTTATTTTATCATTGATTTCTAATGTCATTCCAATATGATCTGATAGAATGCAGGGTGTTCTCTCCATTATTTTGTAGTTGCTAAGAGTTGCTTTGTGGCAAAAGATATGGTCCATTTTAGAGAAGGATCTATGTACTACTGAGAAGAAAGTGTATTTGGCTGTTAATAGATGAAATACTCTATATATGTCTGTTAAGTCTGAAGTATTGATTTCATTATTTAGTTCTATAATTTCTTTGTTTAATTCTTATTTGGACAATTTATCCAGTGGTGAGAGAGGTTTGTTGAAGTCACTCACTATTATTGTGTTGTGATCTATTTGATTCTTGAAATTGAGAAGTGTTTGTTTAATGTACATAGATGCTCCTCATCTTTTGGGGCATATATATTTATTATTGTTACATCTTGTTGAGTATAATTCCCTTAAGCAGTATGAAATGTCTTTCTCTGTTCCTTATGATTAACTTTGGCTTGAATTCCACTTTATGTTATATGAGTATAGAAATTCATGCCTTTTCATACAATCCATGTGAATGATATGAGTTTTTACATCCTTTCACCTTGAGTTCATGGATGTCTTTGCCTGTGAGGTGAGTCTCTTGGAGACAACATATTTTGGTGTCTTGTGTTTTAATCCAATCTACCAGTCAATGCCTTTTGATAGATGAGTGTAAGCCATTAATATTTAAGGTAATTATTGAGATATGGGTTGTATTCCCTGGAATTTTTGTTTATTTTTGGTTATTAATTTGATTTAGTTTTTCCTTTGATTGAGTATCCTTTTAGTATAGTTTCTCCTTTGCTGGCATTCACTTTTTCTTTTTCTTTTTCTTTCATCTTCATGGAATCTTTTGTTGAGCGTGATCTATAGTTCAGGCTTTCTAGTTGTGAATTCTTTTATATTTTGTTTATGATGGTAGATTTTTATTTTATCTTCAAATCTGAAGGTTAATTTTGCTGGATATTAAAGTCTTGGTTGGCATGCATTTTCTTTCAGAGCTTGATATATATTATTACAGAAGCTCCTAGCTTTAGGGGTCTATGTTGAGAAATCCACTGAGATCTGATTTGGTTTCCCCTATGTAATCTGATATTTTTTGTAAGTCCAGCAGAGTGGGTCTGGGAGAATCGTGCCCAGGCTCAGCTGGATTGGAATTTTATTGGGCTTAGGACAGGAAGGGAGGGCTTGGGACAGGAAAGGGAGGTTTATTAGAGTCCCTTATCTTTCTGTGATTGGTAGGGGGATCTTGCTGAGATTCCTGTCCTTCCAAGATTGGTCAATAGATTGGCAGGTGGTTATGAGGCACTATCACGGCTTGTGTGTCGGCACCTGATTGTTGTTCTTTAGTGTACACAGGTTGCCTGATGCTTTGTTCCCTTAGCCACCTCAAACTGATCTAATATTTTTCTCTTTCATCCCTTAAAATTTTATCCTTATTCTGTATGTTAGGCATTTTCATTATAGTAAGAGCTATTTGGTTTAAGGCCAAATATTGTTTGCATTGGGCCTTGGTGTTGGTCTGTATTAATTTTCTACATTTGGGGTTCTGTAAGCTTCTTGTATTGGTTTTCCATTCCATTCATAGTTTTGGAAAGTATTCTGATACTATTTCATTGGAAAGATGGTGCATTTCTTTGGTTTGTATCTCTGTGCCTTTGTCTATACTGATAAATCTTAAATTGGGTCTTTTAATGTTATCCCATAATTTTTGGAATTTCTGTTTAAGGTTTCTTACCATCTCCACTGTATGGTAAACTTTATTTTCAAAATTATATATTTTGTCTTTCTTGCATGATGTTTGTCTTCCAAGTGATCTAATCTTTTGATGATGCATTCCATTGAATTTTTTATTTGGTTTATTCTGCTTGATTTCTTTTAATACTTTTTATCTCTTTATTAAAGTGATTTTTCATATCTAAAGTTTATCTATGAGTTTACTCCTTACATTATCCTTGCAGATCAGTTTAACTATGTACATTCTAAACTCCTTCTCTGACATTTTTCTACTCTGTTTTCAACGTGTTTTATTATTGGATCATCTTGGTTTGTTTTTGGCAATTTGTTCCCTTGCTTTTTCTTGTTCATGTATCTTCCCATCTTGCAGTGTTGATCTGAGTTAATAGTTTCTACCATGTAGACTTATAGTGTCCCCAATGGTTTCCCATATCTTGCCATTAAGGGGAGACAATTATTAACACCACCCAATGCCAACAATATTTGGCCTTAAACCAAATAGCTCCTATTAAGACTTCTACAGTTTTGCCTCAATGAACAGAAATTGTATGTTCAATTATTGCCTACAATCTTATACAATGGTAAAAATTTTCAAACTGGGGACAAAGAAAGAACAGAAGTTTTGTAGAATATGATATTTATTGGGAGAGGATATACAGGTCAAAATTATAGTAGGAGTAAAAGAAGAATTAATAGAGGTTGGCTATTAGCAGAAGAGACTAGAGAAAGTGGATCCAGGAAAACAGATAAGTGATAGGAAAAAATATATAGAAACTA
>NW_026006001.1:0-5518 GCF_001458135.2 Marmota marmota marmota | reverse complement strand
AAAAACTGGAAATCCTTATGCAAAAAAAAAAATGAAATTAAACCCCTATCTCTCACTGAGCACAAAACGTAGCTCAAAATGGATCAAGGACCTAGGAATTAAACCAGAGACTGTGCATCTAATAGAAGAAAAAGTAGGCCCTAATCTTCATGTGGGATTAGGCCCCAACTTCCTTAATAAGATTCCTATAGCACAACAAATAAAACCAAGAATCAATAAAAGGGATGGAATCAAATGAAAAAATTGAAATCTTAATTATGTTAATATCTCACCTTTAATTAGAACAGAAAGTAAGTTATTTGGGGAATATTCCAAGACTCTCTGGAATCTCCTCATGCAAAAGGACAAAAAGAGTTCATTTACTCTTGATTTTAGAAAGTTGTCAAATGCAAATAAAATTTAGAACACTTCAATGAATAAAATCACACCTCACTATAAAACCATACTAAAGTGAGAAAGGTTTGTAAGGCAAACACATAACTTATGTAGTGGCATGTTGAAAATAGGCATTTAATGTTGAGAAGGTTCACGTTTTTAAAGTAATAAGACTGCAGAAAAGAACAAGAATATAAAGCATTATTTTCTCATCAATGTATTAGTGTATTATAATTATTTGTGATAGTGGGATTTTTAGTTAGCTAATACCTGGATCAATGTAATAATATAATATGATCAATATTGTTTCCTTGTAGTCCCCTTTCTCTTGTGGATATATCCATCATGTTAGATGGGGTTAGAGTTGTAAATATATTCAGACATAGTGACCATATTCACTTTGGCTATACAGTTAGTGTTGACATAAACACTTGAAAAGAATGAAAGACCTAGCAAAACAGAACACAGTGTAGATGAATCACACTATCATAATACAGAGTGAAACTCAAATAATGACAGACCTTCAGTTCTAATATCTCTACTGAATGTGCAACCAATTTTCTTCAACACTGTTGCCCAAATCACATGTTGTATGTTTCAGAAAGGAGACACTAACAACTTGCTGCCTACCCCATCCTCCTGGTCTGCCCTAAAGAGAAAGCAGTGAGGTCACCCAGCATGGAGTGCAAGGGCACCACTCTTCTACTCCTCCTTGTAAAGGGAGCTGCCCCACTTCCCCCAGCACAGACTTGGGAACAATTTCAGAGCCTCCTCCAAGATGCTGGTGGTCCTGCTCATAGTGGCCTTGCTGTCCTGAGCCCAGCTCAGAGCTCAAGTGGATGTATAAGCAAAGGAGGACTCTTGTGACAATTGGGGCTTAGGAAATCTCACTGCACAGAGGGAGTGTGAGGGAGGAAAGATAATAATAAGGACAGGTCTGTAGAATTTTTAAGAAAAGTGTAAGACTAGTTATGTCCCCATTTCCTGGCAGGATTTCAGATATCAGATACAATTGGAAGCGCCCACCCCTTCAAAGGAAAAATTCAACCAGAAGCATGGCAAGGAAAATTCAAATTTGAGGAAAGATCTCTCCATGTTGCCACAGATACACAGGAATATGGGGGGACTGGCATAGAGAAGCCTGCTGGGGAGGAATTATTATACTCCAAATAGATGCGGGACAAAGAAAGAGAAATCCATGCATCAGCTTTTGACAGAGATGGAGATCTACAGACCGAACTGGACTCTCTCTACTGAGTGACTTAAAAATATCAGGGCCCAATTACTTTCTCATTTGCCTCTGAACTATATACATTCAATGTTTCAATATTCCGTGAGAACTAATTGCACCACTGGATGCAAAGTTTCATTGCTGGTTTCCAAACGTGGAAAAGCAGTCAATGGGAGCAAAGTGATTAAAAAAGAAAGGGGTTAAAAAATAATAACCTTGAGTGATAAATAAATTCTGGTGCTTATAAGCACTGTGCTTTATGATATATTGTTACAACAGTCTGAACAGACTAAG
Organism: Marmota marmota marmota; assembly: GCF_001458135.2. Taxonomy (NCBI): domain Eukaryota; kingdom Metazoa; phylum Chordata; class Mammalia; order Rodentia; family Sciuridae; genus Marmota; species Marmota marmota. Next base: position 3,618 of record NW_026006001.1, on the reverse strand, counting down.
GCATGAACCCAATAGGAAAGCAAAGGACAACGTATTTATTGACAAAAACAATTCACTTCAAGTCATAAGGCAGGTTGAAAGATGGTAGAGAGAACCTGGAGTGGCAAGCTTCAAAAACCAGTGCCTTGGGCTGGGGTTGTGGCTCAGTGGTAGAGCATTCGCCTAGCACATATAAGGGAATGGGTTTGATCCTTTGCACCATATTAAAAAAAAAGAAAAAAAGAAAGAAAGATATTGTGTCTACCTACAACTAAAAATATAAATATTTTTTAAAAAATTAAAAAGTCAGTGCCTTGTCCTACATGGCATTCAAAGCAACAAGAATTTTTAAATTTGCTTTCTAAATTTCTCTATTATTCTTGCATAAATACATATGCAGAGTTAAGAAATTGAATTTTATTATATACATAAATGGATTCTTTGAAGGTATGTTTATAAAAAAATTGCAAGTTTAGATTTGTATTTTAAAATAAACAGTAATGAAATTTTTAACATGGAGAAAAAAGTTCACTTTCAGTGAATTGTTAAATCAAATGAAAATATGTGCATATGTCATGTGAGTAGTACTGAGGATAGATCACAAAGAAGGAACAGAAGATGATCAAGAGCTGGGCTGATTAAGGTTTGCTGAATTGTTGTGTGTCTGTGTCGGATACTGTGTCTGTGAGGGGCCATGGTATTAGTAAAGTATGAAATTAAAATTGAAAAAATAATAATAATAATAATAACTTTGACATTAAAATTTGCAAAATATTTAAAAAATATTGTTGATAGTTTTCACTGATGCTAGTGAAGCCCAAAAGGTTTTCATATTTTCACTCAAAGATGGCAACTAGGCATTGGCACCTCCAAGCCTTTCTCTAACATCTTCTGTCCTTTTCACCAGCATCATAAAGTGTGGATGAGAGATCATTTAGAGGGTTTCCAGGTTGGAATGGAAGTCATCTTTCACAGTAGGATCCAGGGAACACTAGATTGGTGACTGCCTTTTCATTTCCGCCTTTCTTATTTCCTAGAGATCAACTATGAAGATTTTTCTTACCTATCTGTGGGAAGCCATCCTCACACGTGATTTGAGTTACCTCCCTGGCTGGGTGAGAGGCACTTAGACACAGCTGTGTTAGAGCCTTCCCCACCCTTTTCCAGGTCTGCGGGCTTGTCCAAGCAGAGGCGTGCCTGGCCACTGCCCAGAAGACCCAATTGTCGCCCCTGACCTTGGGATGCTGCCCCCCCTTAACCTTCATTTGATGGGATTTTCACCAGAAGTTTTTGTTTCCCAACAAAAGTCTACTCCTTGATGTGTTCTCTGTCTCTCTCGCTAGTCTCTTCTGCAAGCCTCGCCACCGCATAAGGTGGCTGTAGTCAGGAGCTATGAGAAGCAATCCCAGATCTGCTATTAAAGGTAATGAGATTCTTGTCTCTTTAATTTAAAACTCCCTAGCCATTACTTATGAATCAAACCTTCTTTCATGAAGCCAGCGCTGGTCACGTGACAGAAGTGGCACCTAGGAGTGAGGCATAAGTAAATTGACTAGGTTGAGTTAGGGAGCACACTATAGAAATACAGAATTTATGACATTTTTAGGGTCACAGAAGTACCAGACAGTTTTTGGAGCAAAGGGACATTAAAAATCTTAATAATGGAATCCAACTTCTACTGATAAAGACATGTATTTGACTATTTTAGAGAAAATAATTAATCAGAAGGGAAAACAAGTTAAAAAGCCTCAGTTGCTACAATTCTTAAAGGTTGTAGGTGAATTGTGCCCTTGATTTTGTGACCCAGATTCACCAAATTTACATACTTGGGACAATTAGGGAGGAAATTGCATAAAATTTGCCTTTCTAATGAATTACCTGGAAACTTTGAAATTACAGAAAAGATGTAAACTGCATTAGAGAACTGTCTTTTTTATTATATGGGCCATAGTCTGTGCCCCCCCCCCCAAGATCTATTGAAAGGTATTCAGAGAGCCATTAAGTCTATTCAAATGGAAAAATTGCCTGAGGCTCAGGAAATCTTCCTTCCTCTAAACTGGCTAAAAACAAAAACTAAGACAAATTATATTCAAACCAAAAATCTCTGGGAAAAACAGAAAGTAAAAAAGTTAGCCTTGCCTGAGCCAAGCCAGAGTAATCTAGAGGAAAACCATAGAGAGGGAGATCATAGAAGAAGCCTCCGGGGGGATAGATGGTCCTTCTCTCAGAAAGGAAAATCTGGAAGAGATTCATAGAGCTCTTCCACATGGCTTACAAGCCCAAATTCAACATGGCGACAATGGAGAATCTACGGAGGAATCGCAGACTAAGGGAGAGGAATCTGACAATGAAATGCAGGATTTACCAGGGAATTTCAACAAGCTATGCTGACCATGCAAATATGGCCTGACCATGCAAATATGGCCGTTGTCTGTTAAAAGGACAAATTTTAACAGATGCTCTGAGCTAGCAATGACTTTCATTACTCCATTGCAGTGGGGAATTAGAAAAGCGCAAGAAGCTGAAGAAGATACTAACGAATTTCAGCTCTTCCCAGCTTTTGAGCAGATTAATGACCAAGACCAGCATGTTTGCATCCACACAGTAATTCTTTTTAAAACTATTAAAGAGTAAAAAAATGCCTGCAAGGTCTACGGTCCAAATTCACCATTCTTGCAGAGCTTGCTTGAGACTATATGCTCTCAACCAATCCCGCAGAGTGACTAGATTTCCATCTCCAGGGCTTGCTTGAGTGGAGGGGATTTTCAACTTTGGAGGTCATTCTAGACAGATTTCTGTTCTGAGCAAGCAGAGAGTAATCAGAGGCAAAATCTTCAAACACCCATGGAGATGTTTTTAGGAATGGGTGAAGTTATTGATTTGAAAAGGCAACTAAATTATGAAATTGTGGTGTATGATCAGATTACAGCCTGCGCAAAGCATGCCTGGAGGCAGATTGCCTCCAGGGACCAACTGAGCTTAGTTTTGACTAAAGTTAAACAAGGTGCCAATGAGCTTTATTCTGATTTTGTAGTGTGAATTTACCAAACTACAAACAGTTCCATTGGCAATCCCGGTGCTTGTGAGTTTATTGTTAAGCAATTGGCATTTAAAAATGCAAATAAATATTGTCAGGATGTTGTAAGACCCCATAGAAAAAAGGGCACAGATTCAGAATTTATTCGCTTGTGTTCTGATATTGATCCAGCCCATTTACAAATAATTACGCTCACAGCAGCATTAAAACAAACTCTGCAGCCCAGAGTATTGATATGCAGACCCCGCTGGAGATACTTTCATTGTAGGAGGAGCGGTCATTACTTGGGAAACTGTAATGCTCCTAATTTTAAGCCCAGGGCTCCCTCTGCTGTTGGTAGTAGATATTGCATGGTGGAAGACCACGTACCAGACCAAGATGGCGCTGATCAGCCTGTCTTCTAGCCGTCACTTCAGCCTGGTAAGAAGACAAAAAACTTGAGGTTGGCCCATCCTTGTCTGAAAAAACAGGGGAACTAGAAGGAAGGTCTTGCAATTTAATGTCATCACCGCCGACCATGGGGAGCCATCATTTTTACTGGAGTGAATCTCACAGTTTCTTTACGACCCTCAATGAAAATTGAATTAAACCTTGAATTAGGA